>NC_090182.1:23880273-24035273 GCF_024679245.1 Pseudorasbora parva
TACTCTACTTAATCTATTTCATTAATTTGAACGTTCGGGTTTACAGTGTGAAAATAACCAAAGTTGACTGTACGTTGTTAGTAATATAAAAAGTTTTCTCTTCAAGATGTACTTTTAAGTTCTGATATAACTTATGAGACATTACATATGTAAGCCATTACATGTAAATGCAGTTTCTCTGAATTGGAGATCACAGTTGGAGATCAAGTACTTACATACATATTGAGCTGTGCACTGCGCAGATCTCTCTCATAGTTCAAATCAGAGATATGTTTGGTTGTTTCTGCTTGAAGAATCATGTCACTATGAGAAACAAACAGAGTCAATCCTGTAAAATGCCAAGTGATCTTACATACCTCTCTTTTTCTTTCTCAGTGTAATACACATAGAAAACAGATTGGCTATAGTTTAGTACTTGCTGCAATATTCTTTTCAATAATCAGGTGAAACATACAGCATTCATTCATTGCATCCAGTCATCATATCTCTAAAATTAAAAAAGTAATTGTAAAATCTTTATATGTTTATGTAAAAATGTATTCACTTTTGTAATGCTGAAAAACAACATAATTTTATTTTAGAGGGGTAAGGAGTACCTGAAAGCATACATAAGTACAAGTAGATATATCTTACAGCGAAAATGACTCAATTAAAAATGACAAATCACCAATTCCAAAATGACTTGAGTAAAAGTTGTATCTGATTTTAAAAATTAAAGTGATCACATTAGCCATCCTAGGTATATGTGACATTCTTCTTTCAGACGAATACAATCAGACCTGGCTCTTCCAAGCTTTATAATGGCAGTGAATAGTAGTCCAAAAAAGTGTATCCATCCATGTATCCAGTGTATCCAGTAATCCAAATGGCTCTGCGGGGTTAATAAAGCCCTTCTGAAGTGAAGGCTTACACTTTTTTCGCAAAGGCCTGCACTCTTTTTCATAAGTTCAATACGGAAGGCGGTCCACCGGAAGCTAGATATTTGACTTTATAAAGTATTAAAAATAGATATTTTTCTTACGAAACTCGTAATCGATTTGCTTCAGAAGACCGAACTCACCCATTGTAATGGGTGGATATGCTTTTTTGGGCTTCAAATTTTGGACATTCACTGCCATTACAATAACTGGAAGAGCAAGGACATTTTTAAATATAACTCTGATTGTATTTGTCTGAAAGAAGAATGTCATATACACCTGGCTTGAGGGTGAGTGAATCATGGGCAATTTTTATTTTTATTTTTAGGTGACCCTTCCCTTTAAATCATACTGTATGCAGGTTCACATGTTTATTTTCTAAAATTGAAAGAAAACTGAACACTTTAATATTGCAATCAACACAACAGTCTCTTAAATGTCAACAGACACTCAGGTCTCAGTTAAGCTCAAGTGCTCAAAAAGGCCATACGTAAACAAAAATCCTTCAAAAAGGACTCTTCAGTTTAATAGCCTAGATAAATATATAATGTTAAAATGAAAGTAAAAATAAATTTAGTCAAAAGCCTACTTGCACTGGACGTGCAGGTTTCGGCCTCACCACAGACTGCAGCCTTGTCTCGTATATGAAACACCTGCGATTCAGCAACTACCTGCTAATACACTCACATTCCACACCATCAGTGCCCTGTAGATGGCGATATCACTTCTTTTGTAGCATAAATAAACTTCTGCAGAAAAAGTTAGGTGCCAAGCAAAATGTAATGTGTAATTGCATCACTCATTACAAATGTATTCGAGTACAGAGTACATATGCTCATAAAGTAGAGAGTAATCATTGCTAATATCTTTGATACTCAAAAGTTGCACAAAAGACATTTAAAGGGTTAGTAATACAAATTCTGTCATTCATTTCTCACCCTTTTGTCGTTCTTACCCGTAAGACCTTCGTTCATCTTCGAATCATGAATTAAGATATTTCTGATGAAGATCTATGGATGAGATTTATGAACAATCCATATATGCAGCAATTGAATTACCAATTTCAAGGCCCAGAAGAAATGACATCGTTAAAATAGTCCATGTGAATCCATTGGCTCAACCTTAATGTTATGAAGCCATGAGAATACTTTGTGCGCGAAAACAAAACAAAAATTCTTCTCGTCTGTGTCAGTCTCCAACGCTGTTGACGTAGTGTAAACAGAGCAGCGCTTCCAAGTTCTACGTCTGAATGGTGGCTCACCATTGGCCAGCTCCTATCTCGCACATGAACAGCGTTGGCCAATGGTGAGTCTCTACCTTTCTGGGCATTGAACATTACAATGACGTTGCTGCCTATGGATGGTTCAGAAATATCTCGGATTTCATCCAAAATACCTTAATTCATGTTCTGAAGATGAACGAAGGTCTAATGGGATTGGAACGACATGGGGGTGAATAATTCATTACATAATTTACATTTTTGGGTGAATTTATTCACCACAGTAACTAATTACATTTACTTAAATACTTTACACCACTGCTAGTTTGTCATCGGAAACGATAGGTCATGTCGAGCGCATTGCATTGTGGGATAGTGTGCTCTTCACAGTGTGTTCTGTTGTATGCTTTTGTTCCATGCATGCATAAAATTTGCAAACTAGTGTGCACAGCGTACAGTACAGAAATAGTAAGAGTAGTATAGCGTGCGCTTTTCCAAACATAGCAAATGTTTGTTTTTAGATCTGCTTGTTTTTTCCGCACTTATACAATACCACAATGGTTCCATCAGTTACTTTTTACAGGGTTTTTCATTGCTTAATTCTATGTTCAACAAAGTAAAGATACTCTTTAAAACTTTCATTATCCGCCCAGATTAAGCCGGATTATGTTGCGTCCATGCTTTCTTGTTCCACAGCCTGTCCTCTGTTGTCTTCTATCCAACATCAACCTCTGGCCACCTGTTTTTATGGGTTTGATGTGTCCATGGCAACAATCCGCACATCTCTGCCAGGGCACTCGTAAATTATGAGCACCGAGCTTGCCATGCACAGCTGCAGCGCTGTCTGACGTTAACGATATCAGAATCCAAACAATGTTCTCTGAGAGTTATCAGTTATTCCATGGGAGTCACTTTTGGCAGCTCTTTCCAACCTGTGTATTTCACCTACTCAGAAAGCCTGTTAAAATATATCCAGTTACAGTTTTCGGAACAGTATGAGAAGGCATTGTTTGGATGAAATGAGTTCAGCTATGATTGTACCTTCATGTCGATGCAGAAACATCCTGCGGTCGCATCCCTCACGGCGCCAGCCGCTCTAGTTCAGAATTCCGCACTTCGTAAAAAATGCATCCAAGGCTCATTGTGTTCTTCTGGTAATCAATACCTACAGCACAGCTGTGGAGTCATAAAGAAGGGACAGGACGTTACTTTTGGCAGGCATTATGTAACTACAGTTCCCAGGATCCCGTGCTCTGTGACACATCATCATACAGTACATCAGTTGCAGAAGGACTGAGCTTGAGTCTTGTAATAAGACTTACAGTAGAAGTTTATTTAACTTTTCATTTAAAACGTGTTTCTTTATAACACTTGTGTCGAATATAGAATATGGTTATGCGGAATAAGACATTAATATGTGCTTTATAAGTACTAATAAACTGCCAATATCCTGGTAATATGCATGCTAATAGCAACTAGTTAATAGCAAAAACTGAATCCTAAAATAAAGTGTTACCATTATTTTAATAGTGGCGTAAAAGACTGATAGATTAACATTTTAAACATTTTAGGAATAAAATAGCTGACTCCATTGCTTCGCTAAGGCTAATATCATAGCTAGCATTTTATCAATCACAATACACACAAATATAATTTAATTCAGAGTCTCTCTATAAATAAAATACATTTTGAAACTAGCTGAATTTTTCTTCTTCTAAGATTTACAGGTGTGACCTTCATATAGCAAAAATAAAAAATATGTTGATAGTATTTTATCAACTCCTGGGAAAGTAGCCACGTTTACTTATTTTTTTTAGGCTTTATTTATTTTCTGAACTTTAACTTCTGACCTGTCACCCTATTCTGTCATGTTTAGTTTTTGAACTGGTAATTATCACATTTACAGAGCAAAAACTATCCTTGTTATCCGATATTGGTGAGATGCTCGTCTTTGGACATCATCCAAAAACCACTTCTATCAGCGTCTGAAGATCTCAGAACAGTCCGTGGTTCAAAAATGAGTCTGTGTTCTTCAAAAGAGCCTCCTTCTTTTGAAGTGAACTTCTGGGATTGTTTCCTCACTAGCCGCTGTCTGAACTGCAGGAGTCTAATTGATTAAGTGCGGACGAGGGCTAGGTATTGTAAATGAGGTGACAGTCAAAGACTCAAAGACCCATTCAGGAGTTACAGTAGCTTGCCGAAGCGTTGTTAGTGCAAGTCTCACACAGGGCAAATAGGGAGGTTTTGTAAGCCCAGATGTCTCCATGATCTGGAAACATGGTTTGAAAAGAAATAGTATGCATAAGGAGGCTATTATTCACCAACACAAGTCAGGCGAGCAGAACTGGCTGTAAATCTGCATGATTCTCACCTCTTATTAGAGCTAAGTGTCCATGCCATTTCATTGGCCTCCGCATGTCATTCTCGTCAGAAGTGCCTCCTCTTCTGGTCATGGTGCTAGCCCGCGTGCTAATGCCCTTAAGCAGCTGAGACATATAAATCAGTCTCATCCTGCCACCGAGCTGGGGGCTGTGACATTTGACAGTCTTTTATAGCACAGAACGAAACATGTCTGTGTGCTGCAATTCAATTGTGCTGTATCGATTTCTGCCCCGTCCGTCATTATTCCCCCGGCCTGATTGACAGCTGAAAATTGGTTACGTTAAGTATTTCATATGTTATAGCGGCTGACATTTGCTTGCCTGCACCTTGTGTCAATATTGTTGGAGAGCTCGGCAGCTTTATGAGAGAGCATTATACACTGAGTGTGGCTTTTGTGAGATGTCCTAGTGTTTTTCCTGACATAATTTAAGATATATTAAAAAAACGCTGCTGGCATCTTTCCACCTCTCAAAGGTGTTTAATGCCAATATTATTGTCTTCCTGCGGAAGAGCATGTATGCTCATAATCGAGATGCCCTCCTCCCTTCCCGCCATCACTATCAGCAAGCTTATGTTTAGGCATTAGATGGACGTTGACTGTAAAATTGAGCCTCAGTGATTGATTCGTGTCGCGGCTCTGCGCAGGATGTGAGCACCTCCCCGCCCGCCATACTCCGGGATTGGCACAACCCCATTATCTCTTCTCCACAAGGAACTGTTGATAGAATCTGTCACACATTAATGTTAACATTTTGTTTTATTCGTATTATACTTGAGAATATGACCCATACATACTGTACATAAAACAGCAGTCGTCTGGTTTTCGCCTACTGTATTATTGAATGAATTTGTTTTATTTTAAGAGCGCAAATGTTATATAAATCAATGTTTCTGCTGGTGATATCTGAGCAGACAAGAGCGCTCTGGTCCTGTTGATGGCTTCCTTTGCCTGCCGTCTTTTGGGCAGCTGTGTGACAGATGGGCCACTGTGTTTGTCAGAAGTAAATTGTAAATGTTTAGCTCTGTGCTGCTGTGCAGGTGTCTGTCCCTCAACATACAGCCAGACAGCATTCACTGTTTCGCCCTCATCCTGCCGCATGTCAACATCAGCGGCACACACCGGACCGGCCCGCGTCTCAAATCAATGTGTATTCCGTAAATATTGTCCCTGAACTGGATAGTCAACAGTCACCACTTAGTTGATGCTTGTAATGTTTTTCATGTGCAATATTAACCATTATAAAATTATTATATCAAATGATTACAGTTTTTTTTTATAGATAATTAATTTTCTCCACATTTTTCTTTTGTGATATTTTCTTTTTTTAAAATATGTTTCATATGTATTTATATGTACACACAAGCAATAGCCACCATTTCACTGTCTCGGTTAACTATGATGCTTTATTAACACAGTTCAGGAGGAACACGCTCAAATTATCTATCCAATCATGCCATTTCAACCAGCAGTCAGCAATCAGTAATCCACAGGTCTACCTAATCAGAATGAGTAAGGCCTATATATATATATATATATATATATATATATATATATATATATATATATATATATATATATATATATATATATATATATATATATATATATATATATAGGACATTGACTCCCTACACCCCCGTCTTCTCACACTCGCCTGGTTACCTTACCAGTATACAGGGGGAGTACTCTGGGTTCGGGCCTAAATACCGAGCTCGGAGACCTCTCCTTGGACACGATATCTGATTATTTGTAAGTGTAACCTTATGAAAGACCCGATATAGTCTCACTATGAGTAACCCACTTCTAGCCAATATAACCTTGAATTTGGTTACAAGTTTTTACCAAACTAACTTGCCAGATGATATTCCATTATGTAAGCAAAGTCAACAGTGATTACAAGGTGTTTGGTTTAAGTTATTTGGCATGTTCATGTTCTAGATAACTAATCTATTATTGGGCTTTGGTTAGACGTCTATCATTTTCCCTGACAGACCAAATTTTGCCTTGTTTTAGCCTATAGTGCTGTGATTGGGCATCTTTTAGACATCATATTTCTTTCTTTCTTTCTTTCTTTCTTTCTTTCTTTCTTTCTTTCTTTCTTTCTTTCTTTCTTTCTTTCTTTCTTTCTTTCTTTCTTTCTTTAAAAAAATAACATTTATTCAAATTGAACCACTTTTATATTTCATCAGCAGTACAATGATTGATATAATAGCAGTTGTCAGAGAGTGATCTTGAACAGGCATAGAAAGAGGAAACCAAAACTGAACATCACAAATTAGTCTGTTACATATGCTTCCTCTAGGCATTATGTACGTGAAAGGGTGTGTGCAGCATAAAAGATTAAAGTACACTCAGAAGACTGACCTGACGTGTGGTCAGTAATCTTGGCTTTCAGTCCAAAAGGCAGAGTGCTGGAGATGCTATCTTTGGTAATCCATGGATTAAGTACTCACCCATCTAATGGCACCCAGTGAGTAAGACAGCTTTTTAGCGAAAGTCCAAAAGCCACTTGGTCAATAGGCCATATGCATTTAGTTTGAGGGAGGTCTGTTTTCCCCCTTCACTGAACCAATGTCGTTTTAAAACCTATTGTTCTTTGCCATGGCACTAAAAGTACAAAACAAGCCTGGATTTGTCTTGACAAATCTTGTCATGGCAGCTTTTTAAATTATTAAGTCTGTCCTCCTTCCCTCAAGTCTCCTTTGGTTTCTCTTAGGCTTGCAAAATTTCTGATGGTATCATAAGCTCTGATTTCTTTATGTATTTTGCAAAATAGCTATGATGGAAGAAACTATTTCACCTAAAAGCTAGACAGAGATGGTCATATGAACTCCAGTTGTCCAGTATGTATAAAAGTTAGTGACGCATGAACTTAAGATAACCAGAAAAAAAGGCTTACTATATTAAACTGTATTATAATTTATTATGGTTTCTGGTGGCGAGACTCCATGACTGCGCTTTAATTGATATTTATTTGGCCTGTAATCAGTCATTGCCACTTGCTATGAGAAGCCTATAGTTAGCCTCAATCTTTTCACATTAAAAAAATTCTTCTCCTAAATAAACTCGTTTAGCTTGACTGGAATCACATGACCTTGGCGTGATCGTTTTCGCTGGGAGATATGAAGCTCTGTGGTATATACTGTTGAACTCCCACTCGACGACGCAATTGAAAATGACAGATGAAAATTCTGAGTGCGTTTCACCTGTCTCACCAACTCTACAGCAGTTGAAGAGAGACGGTTTGAGGTTGAGTGGCTTTATAGGTTGGGACTTTTGAGTTGTTAACAATAAGTACATGTACATGCACTTTAAAAGTTTGATTTCAGTTGGACTAAAGCAATTTCTTTTTTTTAAAATATAATGTTAATGTTTTAGTCTGTACTAGTCTGTTTTTTTTTTTTTTTTGCTAATTACTTACATACCTACTGTATATTATGTGATAATTCAGCTTTGTGTAGCTGTAGCATATACTGTATACATTTAATCAGTATAAAAAATTCTAAATATCTTACTTTGTATTCCGCGAATCAAAAATGACGACAGAATTATTTTTGTAAATAAATCTTTTGCATCTATGTCAGATGATTTAAAGTAGAACTCAAAATGGAGTTCACCTGTAAGCACTTTTAAACATTCAGTTCAAAGTTTGCATTAGTCATGGAGTTGTGACAGTCATATTTAGGCAATCATTTTGCACAGTGCTTAAGATATCGGTTGTGTTCGGTTCAATCCCGGCCTAGGCTGAGCACCCAAATATTTAGTGCGAAAGCATCTCACATGATGTCTCGAATACAAGAAGCCTTAGTTCAGCTTCTGTCCTGAATCACATGAATAATTGCACTGTTCATTTTCCAAACGGGGATTATGATGAGGGCCTTTGTGGAAAATGGAGGCTTACATTAAGGGTCTTTTAGAGATCAATAAGCCAGAATAAAAGCTCTTGGAAAACAGAGAGGATTGAAGGGTATGAATGTGACTCCAGACTGCAGCAGGCATGGCAGGAATCCTAGCCAGGGAGGGTCACCTTGGGATGCGTCCGCACTATCGGGAATTGCGCCGGATAAGCATATCAAAGCCGAGCTGGATGTCGATGCAGGAGCTGACGTAAGGTCTCCTTCGTGCTGCTGGAGCTGCCACTGGCCTCGCCTCTGATCTCCACCACCGCATTGCTGCAGCCTCGTAGTTCAAAGCAATATCGATGCCTGAACTATAGTCACAAGACCTTATTAAAGGAAGCTGAACCATCACCTGCCACAATGACTGGTTACCTCTGCAATAATGAGAACCTTATGACGTTGAGAACCGGATCAAACTCTGACTTGAAAGGTGAAGTATAAATTGCTGCTCTTTTGCATCATGATTTTCTGGGTGATTAATCGCTTGAGACGAACCATCATGGGTACCCGTGATAGTGTGCTAGTCTTAAACCACATGGCTCCTCCTTGAGTTTTCACTGAAATCTTTCCCCCACAGTGTCTCCTCACTGCCAACAAGCCGGCCCGAGAGTGGACAGGAAGACGCATTGCGAGAGACGAGGATGGAGTGGCTCATTCAGACTAGCGCAGTCCCACACTGTGCTGCGGTTGAATAGGTTTAATTCTGCAATAACATAATCGGCATACTGCGATATTTCAAAGCTGATTCAAGCTGAACGTTTATTTATGGACCTGTCAGGACTTTTGATATCCACTCCTCCTTTGTCAAAACCTCCCACTGCTCAGAGGAAAGCTCTGGCTCTGGAACGCTGCTTGAGGACCACAAGGCATTCTTGCCTCGGATGAATGAAATCCTCCTTTTCTGCGGTTTTTAGCCAGCCATATGGCATGTAAAGCTACCCTTGTGGGACTCGTGTTGTGGTCTGTTGTCTAATGCTTCCATCAGAATAAACATTTTGACCATCTCCAACTTCAAAAACACACTGAAATTAATTCCTACGTCTCAAGGACTGGCAGACCAATACCCACTTTTAAGGCAGCATGCCATTTTCCTTTTTTTTCCTCATACCCCGTCATTGATTCTCAAGTCAGCCATTCATGTTCAGTTGATATGCATCACATTTAGAAGAATGTAACGCATTTAGATTTCCTTAAAGTACATAAGTCATAAAGCTAGACATTAAATCAATTTGCAAAATGATCCGTTACAAGCAACACAAAAGGAATAATGCCTTATACACAGAGGCACACACACACACTCACTCATTCTGAGACAGTCTCTAATCCAGCGATTGGTTTTACCTTATCACAGAACTTAAAGGAGTGTACTCTTCTAAGCTGCCGGATTGAACCTCTGTTCGATACAGGTTTGCAAAACTGAATCTGTTGAGCCGAAAAGATTTGATATGGGTATTTAAAGCTCTGCGTGGTATTAACCGAGAGCACAACAAATAGCCTCCTTTAAACCAACTCTCTCTACTCTGACCAGCCCAGATGCAAATGAAACTAAGCTCGTAGTGGATTGAGGAGGTCGACAGGAGGGAGATGGGACTTATAACGTGCGTGTACGCACATCTGTAGCCATGATGAAGTGCGTGACCCTCGGAAGAGCCCTGTGACAACTGTGTTACCATGGAGTCCTATCCGTCCCTGTCGACCCGTGGCGGTGTGTTTTTCCGGCTCCTTCCATCTGCCTCTCTGCTCACATTAAAGACCTTGCTTTCCCAGCTAGCTCGAAAGGGAAATTAGCCGATATGATTTGCGGTTTGTCCTGAGGAAAAAGTGACATTTATGTTATTTCCTTCCTCCTACAACCGTAGTCTACAGAATCTCACAGACACAAAGGCACATCATTCAAAGTTATCTGCTGTACAACCAATTTGGTTCTCCTACACAGCAAACTCTTTCAAAGTCCGATAGTTGCCGGCTATAAGCAAAACTGCACATAAAACAAGCTCCTCTCATAAATTCATTATGCTTGTACAAACTCTCCTGAGTTATCACAGTGTACGTCAGGTCCATCTCTGCATATCGTCTGTGGAATATTGCACTATGGAGACATTATTTGTCAGATTTAGCACGAAACCTAAAATCCCTGTGGCTAAGTGCATAGGCTATTTCAAAAGATGGAATTGAAAAGAAATTGAAAGCATGTTGACAAAAGAAGACTACAGATGAGAGTGGGAGAGAGGGAGTGAGACGCAGAGAGAGACGGTCTCTGGATATGTCAGATTATGTGACGTGATAATAGAAAACACTCAGTGGTGTGTCCAGTGTTACATGTGCCAGCAGATGTTTTCTTAGTCTGCGGTGTCAGTGCTGCTTATTCAGATGCGTTCCAGCACCTCTGCAGCGAGGAGAGATAGGATAATTCGCCATTCCTGATGTCTGTTTGCTGTGGCCGACTTACAAATGGCAGGCTTGGGTTCGAAAATCAGCCCCAGTATACACATTTCGCACCGCTTTAATCAATTGCAGATTGATCCCGTACAGTCCTATGCATACACTCACACACCTAAATTAGCAAACGCACCAGAATCCTCTTTTGTCTTACTTTGTGATCCTTGTTACGAAATGCAATCAAAGGCGTTATTAAAAAGTTAAGACTGACTACAATTATAGGTCAGCATATTTCATAATAGCCCATGGCATAAAAGAAAACTCAAACATGATTATAAATAAAATAAACAATACGACTATAATAGAATATAATTGTTTTTTGCCTGGATTTGAATATGTTGAAATATAGCTGCAAAGGTGCGATTTAGGTTACATACATGACTGTGAGTGTGTGTATGCATGGAAAGAGAAAAGACGGCAGGGTAGTTCTTCTCTCTTGGGTGTGGTGAGCTTTATGGCTTTGCCGTACAACTTTAAAGACTCCTGAGCCTTCAAATCCACGGATATACTCTTAAACCACCAGGGAGGCCTATTGTTTCAAATGCCTTCCCAATCAGCTTGCCAAACTCCACATACGTACAATACAGACTCATTCTTCTTCTCCTCTCTCTCATTACGCGACTGAGGCGTGTACAAGGCAGGTTTGGGCGTCACCCTGTCTCTAAAAAGCACTAGCCCTCACAGTAATTATTTTCTCAGACAATTACTTGTAGGAACTGAACAATTACTGGAAAATGCGAACCAAGCCTTTGGACGAATCTTTAGTTTTCTTCAGAAAGTCCAAAGAAACATGTACATTTGTTTTCATTTTTAATTTGGTACAGTGTTATATCAAGATGTCATCTTCTGTTACATTTAATGTTATTAATTTCATAAAAAAATAAAATAAAATAAATGTTTTCAGAGCTATTTATGCCACACTTAAGAAACTTTGCAGCTTCCCTGACATCATACTTTTTTTCCCTTTTCTTTTAGCTGTGTGGGCAGATCTACCCTTCACGTCAAGACCAAAACCTTTTCATTAATCTTTCATCAGCCGTTATTTAGACTGTCTCCTAGTAAAGGTTGTATTTTTCCTGGTGTGGGAATAATATATGGGAACATAACATGCATGGTTGCAAATCTGTTCTATACTTTAGGAAAGGAGACCTTCATTTAACTTTATAGACTGATGGTAAAGAAATTTGTTTAAAAGAAATTATACTATTATAGTTTTGTTAGAAGCGTAAAAGTTTTTAATAGTTGTTGATTTAGTTTAAATGTGGCTCAATGAATATATCCTGTATGTATGTATGCATGTATGTGTTATGGTTTGCGCTTGTGTAAGAAATCCTTCTGAAAAAAAGCCATAAAAAGAAAAGCCATTTTAATATTCTATGTCATGTCAAACCAATTTCACTGTAATATGTTTCCCTTGCTACTTGCTCTGAAATCAAATGAATGATTCGAGCAAAGGAAACTGAGCCATACATATTGAGGTGGATTGGTGCGGATTAGTCTAGGTCAGTTTAAGCCGCATTATAGCGTCCTCGATCTCATATACCTGTGAATTGCTCTGTTCCACTGTCACACTCAAATACTCTATAGCTCTATTTCTGTAGCCAGTATTGGCCAGGGGCAAATGTCAGTCATGAGTGAGTGGTTTCACATAGTCTGAGACGTAATTTATTTCACCTAACATGTGGTGTGGCAAGCTGGCCTTGTGCTTGGCTTTTAGTGAAAAATATTACTTCCTTCTTTTAAGTGCCTGCCTGCCAAAGGATTCAAAAGCACACGCTTTAGTTGTTTTGGTGAATCCCTGGCACGTATTATGTGGGTCTACAAAATACAGGAGCTGTGGTCGGTAATATGCATGGGTAACTGACGTGGATCAGGATTTTGTACAATAAAAAAATCCACAAAAGGATACACTGATTCAGACTGAAATGATCAAATGGTATAATGAATGTATAGCCAACTCTCTGGAAAAAAAAGATCAAGTGAGCCTGAGTAGATACAAATGTCGTTCAGACGGCCTTTTCCTTAGCATATTTGTGTTTGTGCATTGAAGGCTTTAGGTACCCTTAAGCTGATATTGTCTAAAGCTTACCTGTCTGATTGTCCATAATTGCCCCTAATGGACTTGCAGACACTTGGCAAACCAAGCTTTAGGGTGTGGGTGAGATTTGAGCTGTTCATTGTTTCAGGAGTTGGAATGTTGCATCACTTGTGGACTTTGTTTGCCTATGACAAGACCACCACCTTCCCATTTGCAAACAATAGGCCGTCTCTCCTTTAGATGCTTTTATTACTTAATTCTGAAAATGTTTCAGTTCTGCTATGATTTCCAGTTACTGTTGTTACTCACAAGCCAGCTTGGTGGCTTCTGTCTAAAATATTTGTTAAAATTGGTAGCTCTGGCTGCAGGGAGACACACATAGTGAATAGCCAAAGCCTTTTCCAGGTCATGCTTATACTCTAAAACAGCCACTGACACATTTCTGGCTTTCAGACAGAGTGTAGTGGCACACAATATTAAGATTTATTGTAGGACAGTGAGCCAAGATGTTTCTCAAAATATCCGTTCCCAGAAATATAGTTAAGGTTCTGTGAATTGAGATATTTCGTATTGCAAATTTTAGTGGACAAAAGTTTTATTTTTATTTTTGTTTTTACACTTTATTTTAAAGAGAACTACCGCTATGCATTTAAAGTGAACAAAAACATTTAGTTTATATATATATATATATTCTAAATGTATAATACACAACCAAATATCGCACACTATTAAAGGTTACATTTAAATATAAACGTATGTGGTCAGAAGGTTTAGCTATATCAGCTCGAAATCTGAGCATAAATGTTGCCTTTTCGATGTGCAATTAGACTGAGAATAAAAATTTAAAAAAAATCATCAACAACAAAATGAACATTATATAAATAATGAGGAGCGTAAAAAGTACATCGTTCGTAAAAAAATAAATAAATACATTAATACATTAACCTTTCAATAACGTTATATCAACTCTTGGTTCACTTCGAATAATATATTACATTTGTTAAAGCACCTGATCACTTGGTATCATGCTGTGAATTACAGTCAAATGGGCTGATGTTTGATTTACTCTTTAAGATGAAAATACGCAGGCCAGGCCTATCTGTGCCAGAGCGTTTAAGAAGGCGTGATGTGCCCTCTGCTGGACAAATGATCGCACGCTAACCTCTAAGCTTAAATTGTCTGAGGAAACATCGGACAGAAGTGCTCTCCATAACATCATAATTAATTAAATAAATGCAAAACATGTCGCGCAGGAAGTACCGCGTAATTGCCACATTAAATTTGCGAGCAGATTGACAAGTGCGATAGGCTGTAAATATGCCATATTTTGCGATAGATAGATAGATAGATAGATAGATAGATAGATAGATAGATAGATAGATAGATAGATAGATAGATAGATAGATAGATAGATAGATAGATAGATAGATAGATAGATAGATAGATAGATAGATAGATAGATAGATAGATAGAAATCTATGGAATTTGTCTGTGTTGTCATGAAGGCTTATAATAGATCTTTGCTGTGTTTAATCACGTATTGCTCTGTGAAATAATTCTTAATAGTCACATTGTTCCAGCTTAACGGACAGGTGTCAGTAAAGCACCGGCTGATTTGATCGTATATTTCATTAAAGCACAGCATCCGTTGCGCAGCTTCCCGAATCACACGCATTTCCTCCCCATCGCTCTGCGTCGAGTCTTTTCTCATCGTCTCTGGACTTAAGTGTAGGCCACTTAACTATCTAAGCTTCTGCAGTGATCAGTCCATTTATCTGGGATTATTGCAGTGAATTTACTGTTTGGTTTCCTTCCAGCACCCAAATGTCAAGTCCAAAGTCATGTGTGCAGTAGCTTTACCGCGCAAGAGCCGCGCAGATCCCCCGAAAGCTGGTAGCAGTTGATCTTTGGATAGAGCATGAAAATAAATAAATCCTCTTTAGCAGATCAATATTCATCCCCTTTAATGCGGGAAGTGAAACTGCTGGATTTGAGCTGGTAATTCTGATGAACAGCTAATCGTTGAAAAACAAGCAGGGCTTTGCCATCCGTAGCAGATACTTACACACGAGGATGTGTAAGAGAAGCACATCATCTGGCCTCCAAGAAAAAAAAAAGAAAAAGAAAAAGAAAGAATAATCTGATCGTAAGTGTGTGTAGGCAGTTACGACATTTATGACACCTAATGGGTGCCTTTACCTAAAACAGAAAACGGTTCAACTTGAATTTACGTTAGGCTATATTGGTGTGATTAATTGTTCAGATGTTGATATGTTGTATAAAATATTTCAGTTCATGCTCATTTATTTTTATGTAAAATTGAATATCCATTATTAATTTAGACTGCGAATATGTGTATTATGAATTACCTGTTAATTGTTCATTTAAATTAGTTGGCATACTTGTAGAATATGAGACATGGTTAGAAAAAATACGCCCTCCTCATCAGCATACAGATATGCCGAAAATCGAATCCATGGTGACAATTATTGGAAAAGTTAATTAATGACACTTTAATGTAGTCTATATTAATTGTACTTCGCAATATTAATATTTTTATAAAATCATTATATTATGCATTCGCAATAATTGACGTAATTATTGAGTATCATGAATAAATAAACGTATTTAACACAATACAACAGTTACCAAAATATAATTTTTAGCATTTTTTAACATGATTGCTGTTGCATTTCACATTACAGAACAGGATTTTGTGTCCTTAAAAAAAGGTTATTCTCGGGCCTGTTCTTATTCTTTTTCTTTTTCCTTCTTCGTCTTCCTCTTCTTCTGTGAAGCACCTCTGTGAAATGAATCCTGAAAGATATTCTTATATATTATGTTGAATTTTGAAATATTGCATCCATGAACTTTTGGCTTCTAAGTAACATCACCTGAGGGTTTGCTCTTTTTCTGTCTTTTCCCTTAACTTTTTTTCTTTATTAAACAGATTTACATCACACGTTGTGACT
The DNA here is from genome assembly GCF_024679245.1 of Pseudorasbora parva. Taxonomy (NCBI): domain Eukaryota; kingdom Metazoa; phylum Chordata; class Actinopteri; order Cypriniformes; family Gobionidae; genus Pseudorasbora; species Pseudorasbora parva. The sequence continues at coordinate 23,896,141 of NC_090182.1, forward strand.
ATAAGAGCTGACCCAAGTCTACATACCAAGTCTGCAGAAATCTCTGTGTTCTGTTAGTGAGTGCACAGCACATTGTGATTGATGGCCCCAAGATGTGTCGTAACTCAACAAATAAATAAATAAGTGCTCCTCTCGAATACGCCTGGATTTTGCCTTTAAAATATGATCACTTGTTATCTCCAATTCGGTTGCTTTGTGGTTATTTAACGCTGAGAGCGTGTGCTTTGTTTACTGTCTCTTTTTAAACTAGCCCATTCATGATGATTTGAAAACAGTTCATTGGCTTGTCTGAATGTTTTAATTTCCTTTTTCATACTGTGTGTAGCCATATGGCAGACACATCCCCTTATGATGGCTGAAAATTCACGCATTCAAAGAAACACCTGTGCTCTTTGTGTAGATAAATCACAGCATACCAAAATGGTGTTTTGGCACTTTTGCCCATTATCCCAGTTACTGAAGTCATAAAGCTTGTTAGTGCAGTTTTGTTTTGTGCACCACACCCTTGTGAATGACGACTAGTACATTTCCTTTAGTAAGCAGTTGGTATCTTTGCTTGCTGAAATGAATTATCCTGTTGAGAGTTTGCCAATGGCTTTGTATGGTTTCTATGGGTTTGAGTCTATCACTTGCAGGAGAAAGTCAGCATCAAATAAACTGCACGGGGACCACATACTGAAAAGCCACAGGGAGAGAGAAAAGAACCGAGTCGCAGGCTATTGGTACAAAAATGCTTAGATGGGATATTTACCAAGACTCTCTGGCACACATTACTACTGGGAGGAGCGAATGAGAATGAAAGAAACAAAAAACTGGGGAAAAGGATATTTGCCTTTTTTCCTTTCCCTTTTTTGCCTTTAGCAAACATCGCCAAGTGCTTAAATAAACATGAGCAAAGTGTTTATTTCCATCTCAGTGTTGTGGGCTGTCCAGGAAGAGGTATGTCGTAACAGGATTCTCACTCAGATGGTCTCGAACGATGAGGTAATATTGATTCATAATCAGGGTGCTGAGAGCTTACCATTGACAAATGTGTTAATAATATTTCCTATTTCGTATTCCAAATATTTCCTATTTGATACATTAACTTTACACAGGTATTTTTCTTCCCATGTTCTTGCAAACAATGACCTCAAGAGGGGGCCCTAAAGTGAAGAAAGCCTCATATGGTTCCTGAGATTCAAGTTAGAAGCGTAATATTGGTCAGCCTAAAATTATTTAGAATAATTGTTTCACATCTGAAGTAACCTATAATATGCAACATCTAATCATGACTAATAAACCTTTGTTAGTAACAGAAAATATATTACAGTTAAACACTGCATTTTATATTATTCTGCCTTATTGATTAACATTTCTTTAAAGCACTTTCTTCATATCAAGCCGTATACATATTTTTATATGATAAGTATTATTAGCTACTTTAAATAATTCGGCAATATTATGCCATTTGGCTGAAGCTCTGCTACATGCATGCATCAGTCCTGTTAGTGGTCAGTTGTAAAGAGCACACCTGACCACTAGGGACTGACCTAAGACCATTATTTCCTGCTAGTTACAGCAATTGTATAGACTATTTTAACTTCTTGTAGTGAAACACATTTCTATGAAGGTGTGATTGTTGTGCAATGCATATGACTAACAAATGTGGATGCCGATGTACATCTGTTCATTTGAATGTGTTACTTTGCTTTTGTGACCAGGATGATCTAAAATGCCAGTTAATTTCAAATTAGAAGCTACATTTAACATTGAGTGACTTATAATTTATCATATTCCTCAGCATTAAGCCAGTGATTCTCAACTAGGGTAGATGGTTCTGAGGGGAACTTTCTCCTCCTCACTCCTCCTTGAAACAGCATCATTTTTATCATTTCATTTTTTTTGTTGGTTAGAGTATTAAATGCTTTATGATCCACTTATCTGCTTCCACATTATACTACTAATCTAAAGCACATCTATCAAATGAAGTTGATACTCAGTGCCAGTCGTACAGTGTTATACAAAATCCTATTAAGCACCTACTGTACTTACAGCCTAAGACACACTTTGTCTGGTGTGAACTTTGGAATTACTCTCCATAATCTTATCTTTCCCCTTCTGCTCTGAGTCAGGCCCCGTCAATGTCAATGGCAGCATGTTTGACACACTGCACTACCATGGATCACTTCGCTTTATTCAATGTTTGCATGCATTGCCATACACCGTTTGACAGTTTTGCAAAAGTTTTACCTTTTTTAATGAAAAGATTAATATTTATATTCAGCAAGCACACAAGTAATTGATCAAAAATTGACAGTAGAGATTTATAATTTTATGAAAGATTTCTATTGCAAATAAATCTTTTCTTAAGCATCAAATCAGCTTAGTAGAATGCTTTCTGAAGGAGCATATGATGTTGCGTCAGGGCCATGCAATTACAGTAATGATTCTGAACTGTAAAAAGCCTTCACATGCTTGAAAAATAGTAATTACAACGGGTAAACTCTTAATTCTATACAACATGTACCTAGTGTTTTACTCGAGACGGCCAGTCTTTAAGACCATTTTTTGAAGGTCTTGTCTCAGTCTCTACCAAATTTGTACTCGGCCTTGTCTTGGTTTCAGACTTAGAGGACTCTGAAAACAACTGCTGGAATTTCTGATTTATGTACATCATAAATGTGACTGGATGTAAAACTTACTGCTTCAGAAGTTATTCAATCAATAACTTATTTTTATTTTTATTGATTTATTGTGTCATTTCAGAAATTAATTTAAAAAATGTTAATAACCAAATTAATACAATTGCTCACAAAATTCAAGATGTTGCAAAAAAAGCACTTGTATGAGCTCTGAATTTTTATACCATAACGTGATAAAACTAAGCAATGTCACAAGAGCAGGAAGCTGTTTACATAAATTTGAGCATGACTGTGCGAACATGATACTGCTTTTATACAAACATTAAAAAATAAATAAAAAAAATTGAACATCATGTTCAACATTAGGCTATTTATGCATTTGTAATATCAACTCTGCAGGTCAATGATGAATTGTATTTATTTGAAAAAAACTTTTCAAAAATAAAATGGGTACATCCCAAATCAGAGTATGAAATTATTATTCCAAAGATACCATGATGCGCACTCTAACGGCTGATATTGCCCACAACATATTGCGAGTTGGTCGAGGATTTGATTAGAACTACAAACACTGATAAAAAGTGTTAAAAAAAACTACAGACATGGAGGATGTGCTAGTCCGCCAGTTAAGGGGATAGTTTAGATAGGGGTTTAAGTGATTAAATATCTGACCTGACGAAAATATATTTATTCAATGTTATCCACATTATATTTAATCTGCAATCAGCATTATGCACTTTTGTAATGATGCGTTTGGCCATTACCTTTTAAATGAATCATTATAGCTATTTGAACTTCAGACAGGAGAGTCTCTGCATGAAAGACGACTGGCAGATCAACATGCTACTAGCTACAATTCTCTCCGAAACGGTAGGAAATTAAATTGAATTGAATGTGGAGGATTTTAAATGTGACGAGGATTGACAGTGCAAATTAAACGTTGACGGGATGCATGTAATTTAAGCGACAAAGATGTCCGTTAAAGATTACGAAGTAGTAGGCCTGCGTCACAAAGTTTGCCTACACTGTAAAAAATAAAAACGGGAAATCTACTGGTAAATTTCTGCCAGTAGCCTATATCCAGTCATTTTACGGAAATTTCTGTTAATATTTAAACCACAAATTAATGCAATGTGTAATTCAAAATACAGGTAAAACACCTGTAAAAAAAAAAAAAAAAAAAAAAAATCCAGAAAATTCCTTCCTATTTATACAGTACATTGTGCCCTATCTTTTTATTCCACATTGTGGACTTTTTTTTTTTTTTGAGTGTAGGCCTACTCTTCTTCTACACACTCTGCACAAAAAGAGTGCACACTTTTAGGGCAGTAGCCTATATATAGGCGAATTGGGATGCATCATTGGTCTACACATGTATATAAAATCTTACTGAAACCAAAACTTTTTTTATGGTAGTGACTGTGTGAATAATAATAATAAAATCATTTAACCACAGACACATTTCCTTACTACGCTACAGTTAATCAATTAGACTTTTACATGGGCAATGCTGGTTTTAACAGCTAGAGCTGTTTTCTTACAGTAGCTACATCTTCTGTCATCATTAAACCATGTTGTTTATTGTATTTAAATAGTTCAACTTGTTCAAATTTGTTCAACATTTTAACCCATCTAGAACAAACTATATAGGCTATTCATTTACGTTTTGTAAATGTCTGTAGGTCTAAGTGTCAGTGGGTGGGATTTTAAGTGAAGGGAGCAAGTGTTTATCCAAACTAACCAATAGGACATGAGTAGACTAGGCAGAATGGATGGTATTGGAGCACTCGATAGTAAGAGACTATTGGATGACTTCATAGAAACAGACAGATAAATGACCCATTGGGCTCCATGTGGTATGTTACCATCCAGAACCAGATAGCTAGTTTGATTTATACACTTTGCAAAAGACATGCGTAAAGTTGGAGACTTTGATGGCTACCTTAGCATTCAGTGGATAGTTTAGTGATTCAGTATCTCTGTGTTGATTGTATTAATAAATAATTGTATTTGTGTGTAGAAAATGTAACCAGAAAGTTGAACATTTTGGGAGGAAGTGATAAGTGTGTGTGTGTGTGTGTGTGTGTGTGTGTGTGTGTGTGTGTGTGTGTGTGTGTGTGTGTGTGTGTGTGTGTGTGAGAGCCTGTTTATGTGGTTTATGAGGACACAAATTTGTATAACTACATGGGTATTACACTGGTATTACACTATAAATGTGGTTTATAAGGACATATCAAATGTCCTCATAATTCAAATGGCCTTAAAAACATACTAAATGATGTTTTTTTGAGAAATTAAAAATGCAGAATGTTTCCTGTGATGGGTAGGTTTAGGGGCAGGGGCAGTGTAGGGGGATAGAAAATACGGTTTGTACGGTATAAAAACCATTACGCCTATGGAGAGTCCCTGTAAACCACATAGACCAACATGTGTGTGTGTGTGTGTGTGTGTGTGTGTGTGTGTGTGTGTGTGCGTCCGTGTTAGCTGTCAGCTTGATGGCATATTTGGAAAACAAACCTGGAATCTGTCTGTTTCATTCAATCACACTAAGACCTGACAGAAAGCTTGTCGTGCAGTGATAACGATGTCATCGGTCAGCCGGCTAACAGTTTAGACCCGTCCGGTTAGCAGAGGTGAGACAGTACATCTGTAGTCTTATCAAAGACTGTCCACACATGTTGATGCCGAACACAAGACCTCTCACACCCAGTAAATACCTCAGACAAACATTTAAGGTGGTCACAATTATTTACAATTTATGCAATGTAAAAATCTTTGAATTAAGCTATGTTTTAAACCTCTTTACAGGGGGATTTATTTATATTAATTTTGAACTTATTATTGTGCAAGGACATTAAATTGATCTAAAGTCACAGTAAATTATTATTTTTATTTAAAATAAAATAATACTTCTTTTGAACTTTCCATTCAATGAATCCTGATAAAAAAGTTTTACATTTTCCACAATAAGCAGCACAATAATTAATAACATTAACTGATAATAAGAAATGTTTCATGAGCACCAAATCAGCATATTAGAATGATTTCTGAAGGATCATGAGACACTGAAAAAAGAAATTCAGCTTTTCCATTACAGGTAAAATATATTCAAATACAAAACAGTTACTTTAAATTGCAATAATATTTCATTGTCATTTGAGTGTTTGTCAAAGAGGAAAGTAAACCACAGACTGAGAAAACTGCTCTTATCCGTGTCTCTGTGATTAGTGTGTTGGTGGGAGTGTCAACTTGACGTACGTGTGCGTGTGCGTGTGTGTTCCATTGATATTCCAGTGCTGGACAGTCTTAGGTCGGGTCAGATCTTGGAATGTGGCCCCTCTTATCAGTACGAGAGAGAGGGGAAAAGAAAAAGAGCAGCAGCACAAACATTCCTTCTTTCATCCTTACAACTTTAGAGCCATCATCGGACCCACTTCCAAAATTTTCTGTTTAGTCTGCCAAGATCCACAAAGTCTTCCAAATGTTAAACTCACATAAGTGAAGTCATTAGGTTGGCATTACCAGTAGCCCTCATGTAATACTCCCTGTCATACACTCTGAACTCCATCAATTATTTATACGTTTTGAGGAATTAATGCATTGTTTACTCGATAATACAATTAAATGATTTAATGGTATACCAGTTTCTTGCATGTAGGGGCTTTGAAAGTGTCAATGTTGAGTTCTCTTATTCCAATTCAATGGAAAATTCACAAACCTCAAATATGGAGTTGGCTTGGCTATATGGATTCAAGGTGTGGATGTCACTGGGGATGCATTGCTCCATTACTACTGTGCGTATGTATGTCAGAAACAACTAATAGACAAGGCCCTGCATCTGAAAAAAACAAAAACATTGACGTCAATAAAGACTTAAATCCAGAGGGCTACAGACCAAAACTAATTCTCTGAGCTAGATGCTCAAAATCTCTGTGTATACTCAATCAGCTGTGAAGCTCATCGTTGTTCTTCTAGCCTTCAGCTCTTGGGCCATTTTTCATCCCATAATCCTGTGTTTCACCCACAACTTCGCAAGCTCCTCCTGCCCCATGCCACTGCTAGCCAATGTATTTCTCCATCGGTGGCCTAAAGGAAGCCAATTACAACCGTCATGCTGGAAGCCTGCCCCCTTGACTCCGGCCAATATGGAAGTCAGGCGAGGGAGTGGATTAGCATTGTGGTGGGCATCTGTGTCTCCTGTGGTCAGGCAGGTGACCCCTGCACTCAAAGGCACAGCACCAACTGAGCGAGATTAATAAAACCTCTCTAGACGGACAGAACTGGACAGGTCGCACACATGCTCGGCTTTGTGAGGCCTCTGGGGTTGTCACGACTACCCAGCAGGTGTTGAGGGAAAAACAGAAATCTGTGTTTGTGTGTTAGGGAGGATTAAAACTCAAAGCAACAAGACAGAAAGACTGCTTTTAAAAACTCTGTGGCAATTTCCTGAGAAAAGGGAGGAAGGTAAGCTCTTCTCAGACATATACAAGAGCCAGAGTTAGTGTTTGGACAGACGTGGAATTACTAATAGAGAAGACCGATGTAAATCCGTTCATGATCATATTTATAGGTTTTTCTCTGCAAAAACATGTCACTCCACGCCCACTGTTTAAAACCCCACATTGATGACCATCTGAAATAACACATTTCTTTAGGAAATGTGTGACATGAAGGGAAAAATCCATTATATTACATGACTGAAATAGTGAGGGAATGAAAACATGTGGTTAGATGTTGATCTCATGGATCTTTGTCTTCCCACAGGGTGCAAGCCGCCGCAGATATCTGTCATTACATCACACGCATGCGATGGAGCATTCACACACTGCTTGTATTCTTCTAATCTTGGTGTGCCATCTCAGACTCTCACTTGCCTTTCTAAAATTTAAGACATAGAGTTCCAAAAGTCCATATACTATTGAAATAAATGTTTTTATTTTTGAAAATAGTTTTTTATGTTCACCAATGTTGCATGTTTGTGATCAATAAAAACCTATTGAAATAGAAATCTTGGTATCAGGTTTAGGTAGGGTTCGGTTAGTAGAATAAGTTGACGTATTTGCTGGGAAATAAAGTGTTATCAGATATTAAGCAGACAGTCTACTAATACTCTAATGATATTTTGTTGGCATGTTTGCAAAGTTACTTATAGTTAGTAGAATGTCTAAAGTGGACCATTGAAATAAAATGTTATCTTTTGTACCATTATAAATACTTAAATTACACACTTTCTAAAAAATCAGTTTAATGCATTCTTACTGAATAAAAGCATTTTCTAAATTTCTTTAAAAAATACTGTATAAATCTCACACACAATGAGTGATAGTGTCCACAAAGACAGTAGAAGGTACCATAAACCCTGCGTCCTATACATTCATTTATTAGGTTTTTGTTATGAATAAGAATAGTCAAATAAACACATTTGTAGCCAGTGTTGGGGAAAGTTACTTTGAAAAGTAATCCATTACAATATTGCGTTACTCCCTTGAAAAGTATGTAATTGCTAGTTACTTTTTAAGAAAAGTGTGTCACGTTTGCACTACTCTTTCTCCTGGGCTGGGTTTTTATAACAAAAAAGTATTTTGGGGCAAATGTGAAGACCGTTTTGAACCACAATTAAAATAATAAGCCTCAGGCTGAAGGAAATGCAAATTCACAAGCTCAAACAAACCTTTCAGCTATGCTGTCATTCTGGACAACAAAAACTAGTCATTTTTCTTGGTTTAACTGAATCATTGAAGGTCAGCAGCAAGACATTGGTCAATAAAGTGAGATTAAATGCATAAAAATATTTGATATATTTAATATATTTAACTGTTGGAGGTTTGCATAGTATTCTGATTTTGCATTTGACTGATTTTTTTCATTTTGAGGAATATTAAATCTTTTTTTGTGCAAGTGAGACTATAAATGAATGCTCACATTTATTCTAGAACTACATTAACCCTCATGTTTACACAAAACGTCTGCACTCATGTTTTTTTTCCCTTCAAAATTGGGACGACAAAGCTGCCAGTCAAGTTACTTATTTGGAAAAGTAACTCAAATATTTTTTTAAAAATTTTAAAGGTAATGCGTTACCCACAACATTGTTTGTGACACTGATCATGTGAATTCCTTTGTACAGATGGTCAAAGGGACATATCAAATCCCTTTTGTTAGTTTCATCTTTTGACTTAAAACATGCCAATAATAGAAAAACTATGCAAAATTAAAGCATTTTCACCATTGGTCTCAGACTTTCTGGCCCCATCGTAAGCACACGCCAACATACACACATCTCCTGTGTTTAACTTTCTGACTGACACTTGATCAGTCATTTCAGTGTGTTTGTAGGAGTGCTGTAGAAAAGGGCCATCTATTGTGCTTCTCAGTGTACACTTAAACTTCTGAACTCAGGAATCTATACTCATACTTCAGGGATTCATTTGTCCTTATCCAGCTAGCATAGCTGTTCTAATTGGCATAGGTTGGTATGTGGAGAGTGGTATGTAACTTGGGCATTGAGAAAGCTGATGAGTGGATAATATCGCCATGTGTTTCTGTGCCAAGTTTGCACCAGTGATGAGCTTGGCAGCCGCATTGCTGTCTGCATCTGTGACTGATGAGCTGTAGAGGTGTAGAACACATACACACTCCAGGAAAATGCTTTGACTGTTGAGCCTCACCCGTGCATGCACTGTATTAGTCAGGATTATACATGGAAACATACACACACACACACACACACACACACACACACACACACACACACACACACACACACACACACACACACACACACACACACACACACACACACACTTGTGCTGGCGACTGTAAGGCTACAGGAACTATGAGTGAGTGGCTGCAATAAAGACCCCAGGTGGTGAGATGGGTCACGCTAAAGGTTGACAGAATAAAGGCAGGGAATTTGTGGGCAGCATTTTTCTTTGTGCTGCTGTGTACTTGGTGGGCTTAGTGCTGCCATTTCAGCCACTATACCAATGAGTCAGGGTTAAACCTCGCATACGACGGGTGTTATTGTTCACAGAGAGGGTAATGGAAAGAGTCATGACCTTGTGGAGATCTTATGCTGTAGATTTTGGTTTCTCATATTTATAGTCATTGACCACTTGTTGTGTGTACAGCATAATTAATGCTCATCCATCCATCCATCCATCCATCCATCCATCCATCCATCCATCCATCCATCCATCCATCCATCCATCCATCCATCCAACCATCCATCCATCCATCCATCCAACCAACAAACCATCAGTTATAGTAGATTGGATAATTCCAAATAGCTGAACACACACTGAACATTTCAGAACAAGGATATAAATTGAGGCAAAGTTTACAATTTTTTCAATCCTTGTATATTGTTCTGGAAAATCAATGATATTGAATGATGAATTAGGTTAAATTTTATATTGCAGTAACATTACTCGCCATGTGTATTAAAATTCATAGTAGTGTAAATCATCGGTACACTTCTTACAGTAAGTATAAATGAAATATATGTTTTTAATGTGGGTATTGTTATGAACATTTTAAACAAATGAGCACATATGTCAATTTTAGTGTAGTTGCTGACATTTATTACTGCAAGTGTATTTTATGTCCCTGCGTGGGAAAGAAAGGGACTTTCTTCAACAGATACTGTATAGTTCACAGTCCCATGTACATTTTATGATTATATAGTTCACTTTATTGAACATCCATGTACTCCAAAAACGCTTCTGTACATTCTCATATATAATTAATGATATAATCCTATAAACTCAGGGGAGCCTCATTTGATATATTTTCTTGCTTGCACCACTGTGAGAATAACCAGTCACCAAATGAAAGGAGGAAGAAAAAAAAAAGAAAGAGGGTGATATTTATTCTTCCCTATCAGGTAGAGAGGCACAAATGCTCCACGTAATATCGATGCCCCTTTTAAAATACCATCCACTTTTTTCACGTCATCCCCAGCTAGATTCATGGACATGATTGTTTCTTTTGTCAGTGTAACAGAGCTACATTCCCCGTACCTCTCACACATATCTCTCTCCCACACATGTACATTCACACAGTTTGGACAGGATAATCTTTTCTGTTCACACTTCACTAACCAAGGGGCAAAAGCCTCTCATTATTGTTTACATTAATGTTAATAACTAGGCATTTTCAGAAATACATTTATAATTAATCAGTGTGAAATACTAAACTGATTAGTAGACTTTGATATATATATATATATATATATATATATATATATATATATATATATATATATATATATATATATATATATATATATATGTAGTTGGAAAGATTTGGGATATTGTAAGAACTCGGCTGAACAAAAGATATAACTCTGTTATATCACCGTTTTTAGTGGTTTTTGGATATTTTACTGCAAAAATACTACAAAGTGCACCTTTAAAGAGAGCAAAAATAATAGATTTTCTAACTTTTCTCTTTTTGTCTCTCAGTAGCTGGTCTCTTTTTAAATGATATGTGTTTCTATCCTTCTCGCTGCTTCTCTTCCAGCCCCCTTCTCTGTGTATTAGTATCTGCCTGCATCTGGTTTCAATTTGAGCTTGTCCTCATGAAGTCTTGCCGCTTTCACCCTTTTCCCGATGTCTCAATAACACTAGGCTGCTCTTTGGATCCTCTCAGGCTTTATACAAACAGACATGACTATTACAACCAGTATAATCGCCGCACTGTTTAACCTTGCCAGTTCTGTTACAATAAAAGTAAAGGTTTCATAGTTTGAGTTTACAAAGGTTGAAGTCTACAGAAAAGCTGACGAGGAATTTCTGGATGGATGGTTTGCTACTGCCTGTCTCTGGAGTAACACAATCCCTCTGAGTGTTTGTCTGTAAGGTTAGAATGAGTGTTCATGTGGCTGTGACTGACTCAGACTCACTGATCATCTTCTACAGGGAGGTGTAGGGAGTCGAGTCCTGTTCCACACTCTTTCAAGCACCATCCTTTACAGTTTGAGATCCAGCTGTGAACATATCTAGACCATTACATGGCCCAGTGTGTATCTTTTATCAACATGAAGAACCTACACTCTTGCACACTCGTGTTATTTATCAACTCTCATTCTGTCGTTCTAACATTCTTTTCTACACACACTAAAATTTCACCCCTGGGATTATTTCTGATTTCTCCATCCCTCCCCATGCATTTGCATAGCCCTCTATCACGTGTCTTACAATATTAAGTAAAATACAATATCACTTGAACATAGTGAAGTTAATTAAATTAACTTTAAATTAATTTTAATTATTATTTGAAATTATTTGTCACCTGAAAAACTGTCAGTGTATTTAGAAATATTATATACTAAGACATGTCGTTTTTATACAATTTTTTTAAGATTTTCGTATTTTAATATTTTTTTAGTAATTTAGTATTTTTTTTTCATTCTGTTAGTTTTTGTATAATTATGTAGTTTAAATTTCAGTTTTTTTTATTTTAATGCACCAAGTTAAATCATGATTTTTAAGAGTATTTTTTTATAGTTATCTATTTCCCTGATCCTTTGTACTATCACTTTAAGTGACAAGTCAGTTCCTAAATTATATCATCATCAAGAAAGTGATATCCTTGCTTTGTCTCACTGTAAACATTAAATGATGTTTGATTACAATTATAGAGATCAGTAAGTCTATTTTAAAGCTACACTGTGTGATATTTTCCCCCATCAATTGGTGTAAAGGTATATGACAATCCAGTGCATATTAGTTTCTGTTCCTCTCAATTCCGATTTCATTTCAACTCCTACGGTGGCCGATTTAGTCTAAGATTAACATGGCTTCCAGTTCGACCTCGTTTATGACTGCTATCGAGTGTTAAAACGCGAAAAGCGAAGCTTGAATTTACGGGTATGTCCCTCTTTGGCTAATGTATTTTCAAGATGGAGGGGCAACATGGCGACTGGCATTTGAACCCCTCACCCGTATGTATTTTCAATGGCATATTATAAACTTAAGAGAATTTATTACTTGAAAGAAGTAAATAAACATTAATGAGCACTAACATTTTTGAAAGAACTAAGTGTTTTTAGCTAAGAATAAACTAAAGAAGTTACACAGTGTAGCTTTAAAATTGGAAAAGAATGTTTCACATTTGAAAAGAAATTCAATATAACTTCTACAACGCAATAAATTCTAAGTCTCAATCTAGTCTGGTATATATATATTTTTAAATAGAATTACTTTATTCAATCACAACATAAAAGAAAACTGAATGTTGCACTCTTAAAGGATTAGTTCACTTCAGACTGAAAATGTATATACTTTTTAACCTCAATAGCGTGACTTTGGTGGTGTTCTTCTTCATGGCGTATGACATCAGAAAGGTCCTGTCCGTGATATAGGTGTAAGTACTGACCCGGTGCCGAAAAACTTCCATCTCATGTTCTCCTCCAACGTTAAAATTGTCTGACATTGTTATTTTTGTAAAGGGCATTTGATTTAGTCTTTGTATGTTCATTTTAACACTGGGTCAGTACTTCCATGTACGTCAAAGCGTGACCTTTCCGCTGTGATGCCGTCATATGTTGTCCAAAAGCAGAACACCTAAGTCACATATTTGAGATTAAAAAGAATATAAATGCTTATTTAAAAATAAAAATAAATAAAAATGTTCATATAAAATGACAGATGGTTTTGCTAGATAAGACCCTATTCCTCAGCTGGGATTGTGCAGAGCCTCTGAAGCCCTTCAAAGCCATTTGAAACTGCGTTGATTTGGACCTTCAACCCGTTGGATGCAATTTTAATACATTATGTGGAGAAAAATCCTGGAATGTTTTCCTCAAAAAAACTTGATTTCTTTTCGACTGAAGAAAGAAAGACATGAACATCTTGGATGAGATGAGGGTGAGTAAATTGTCAGGAATTTTTCATTTTGAAGTCAACTAATCCTTTAACTTAAGAGTTTAGAGTGCAAACATTTGAGGAATGACTATTAAGTTTAAGATTATATTAAGTTTCACATGGAATCAGAAATGTGTATTGATTCTGAAAATGGTAAAACAAATTTTCATGTGCTCTATCATCTCTAAAGCTGTTGCTGAAGCCAAACAAGTTTTGTGAAATCGTATAGTGGAAAAGCTTTAAAAGATCAAGAGCACAAAGGGGCTTCACAGTACACACACTATATGAAACAGATTGACACCCTATCAAAGGCTCAAAGTGAGTGACAGATCCTCCTGACAACACAAGAACTCTCTCCATTTGGAAAATAAAGCATTGGCAGGAACTTGTCTTCACCGCCACGGTTGTGGCCTCTCACTCGTACATCATCAGGCATCAACAATATTGACTACCCGGCTGGAGATTAGCGCCTCTGCCTGTTATTTTGTTAAGGGATCAGCCTCTTTCATGTCCTTACCTAAATATAACTGCAGTCCACTATGGACTGCCATCACACTCCTGCTGGTATTTATTTTATGAGCACTGGTGGGACCAGCAATGCTCTGGTCTGTCCATCCAAGGCTTTGCAGGATTATCCAACAAATTTGTGTTTTATAACAGCTGTGTGCTAGGAGTCACTTGGGGTCTAAATATGGATGTGACATATTTCCTTTGAAAGGCCACTTGGCCACTTTTTATTTTGTACGGTATATGTGCTCTAGTCAGGGTATTTGTTTATTTAAACATTTTTCTCTTATGCTCTTCAGTGACTGGACTGAATATAAAATAATATATGTTCAGTTTTTGCTGTCAGTTTTTATTTTGCCTTTTCTGTGTTGTTAAGTTGTAATAATATGGAAAAATGCCCCCCCCCCCCCACACACACACACACACTCCCTTGTGGGGGTCAGTTTAGAGTAATGAGGTAATGGGTGCTGGTCTGCTCTAAGTCCAATTGCTTTAAAGTGACATGAATCTGTTAGGCTGCGAGTGATCGATCTATTTATTACCCTATTTATGTAAAGCCAGGCAAACATGTGTTGACAGCAGCCTGCTGCTGCCTGAAATACCATCGCCATCACTCACTATTTTATCACCTTTTCTCTTTCCCTCTTTTTGTTTTTGAAGATCTCATGGCTTTGTTTCTGAGAACCATCAAAGCTATTCACATAAACTATGATTTTGTAGAAAATCTCAGATTGCAGTGAGGATGATATTTTGGCCTAAATATTAGTTCTTCAAGTGCATTTACATTTAAATCATTTTACATTGACATTTGCAAAACACAATAGGCATGTGTCACGGGTGCGTGCTGGTAGGCAGGTAAATAGTTGTTTAATCTCGCACAAATTAAAGACAGGCAAATGTACAACACAACTATCATGACGGTGATTGGACAAAAACTGACCCTGCATCCCAATTCGCATACTATCCATCCTATATAGTATTCGAAAATAGAATTAGTATGTCTCAAATCGTAGTATGTTGAAATGAGTATTCCAAAGATTCCCGGATGGTTTACTATTTCCGGTCCGAATTCGAAGTATGGATCGATGGGCACTCTAACGGCTGATATTGCCCACAACCCATTGCGAGTTGGACGAGGATTCGATTAGAACTACAAACGCGGATTAAAAGCGTTAAAAACTTCCAACATGACGGATGTGCGAGTTCGACGGTTAATTAGAGAAGTTTAGATATAGGGGTTTGACCAACTATCAATATTTAACCTGACAAAAATATATTTATTCAGTGTTGTACACATTATATTTCACCTGCAGCAGCATTGTGAACTTTTTTAATGACCTGTTTGGCCATCAACTTTTAAATGCATCATTATATTTAAACTGCAAACACATGAGGAGAGTTTCTGACCCACAAAGACCAACACATGGAAGATCAACGAGCGGCTACATTTCTCTCCGATACGGTAGGAGATTAAACTGAATGTGGAGGATTTGAACTGTGACGAATCTGACGATGATTGACAGGGCAGATAAACGGTGACGGGATGCACGTAACTAAGCGACAGAGTCCGTTAAAGACGGCAAAGTAGTATGTCCCGAAGCTTGCATACTTTTCTGCTACACACTCAAAAGTATATACCTTTTCTTCACAAAAAGAGTACATACTTTTAGCACGTAGTATTAGTAGGCAAATTGGGACACAGCATGAGTGAAAGGGGAGAACTAAACAGGACACAGCTGACACATATGAACTAATAATGATGGTAAATATGGGGACAGACATGTGGCGGGAAACTGAACAAAAAATGTTACAGGTACGGAAAGTCCAAATACAAACAGATATGTGACTGCAAAATAATTAATTGGCTTGAGTAGAACTCAAACTAATTGGTTCAAACAAATTAACTTTTATGAGTATTTTGAATTTTTTTTTTCTTTTGAGGTA
This sequence comes from Pseudorasbora parva, assembly GCF_024679245.1. Lineage (NCBI taxonomy): Eukaryota > Metazoa > Chordata > Actinopteri > Cypriniformes > Gobionidae > Pseudorasbora > Pseudorasbora parva. The sequence goes on from NC_090182.1 coordinate 23,912,084, forward strand.
AAACTGACACATTTTAAGTACTCCGAATTGTTTAATTGTTTTGAGTTTTATGAACTTGTTTCTTTTAACTTAGACTAACTTAAATATGACTTAAACTGGACTGGGATTTCGATTTCCCAGCATGCTTTGCCACGACACTCAAAAGGAACAGTAAATGCTAAATTTAAGTGTTGTATTATGTTTATGTTTTTTGTGCAATATTAATGTTAAATGTAGTCAGTAGGATTAAGTGATGCAAAATTTGGTCACGCAGAATTAGCCATTAATCTGTGCATTTTAAGTAATGTAATGTAATAAAGTAACTATAACAGTGCCAATGTGACGCCAAACTAAAGTGTTACCATGAATGTATTTATTTATTGTTTGTTTGTTGCAGTCATATACACATAACCATCATTCTTCATAGAAAAACCTTTTGAAAGATCCAAATATAATGGATCTTAATGATCAAACAAATGTTGCAAACAAATCTTTCTGAGCTATGTTTGCCAGGTGAACTACATTATGCTGAATTTCCCTGCAAAGAGTTTCACTGATTTCCTCAGTACAAAACTGACTTGTGCCCAACTGTATGTCTGCCAGCTGTCTGAGTCTGAGTGGAGTATTTGGTTCTTAATCTACTGTCAGCAGGTATTATATCCCTGTCATTTTGAATATCATATGCAACTACTGTTTGGAGGCCCTTTTTGATACTGAGCATATCATCTGTGGATCCAACATCAAGGGTATTATTACCTCTACCCTTAGGAGTAGATTTTAGCCAAGAGCATGCCTCCTTTGAAAGACCTTCTTCTGCAATCTGCAAGCCTGTCTTTTAGGAGAAAAACATGAACCGCTTTAGGTCATGCTATCGGGATGGATGCCAGGACCTTAAAGAGGGCTTCTCGGGGCAATCCGTGGTACAAGCGCGGGTGTTAACCCACTAGAGAGCCTTTATCTGCCATATGTCATGTTCACCCAAGCCTCTGGATCCAGTTCTCCATCCCCGCCCCACTCACACTCAGTCCCAACGCCCCCAATCCTCCCAGGACAGATCAACACTCGCTCGTTGTCCACCTCCAGTGATCAGCTTTATCTCAAGCTCTAAAGTGGAGGACATATTTGTTCCGAGTTTTCCCACAGCAGGCCAGAGAGGAGAGACATGAGATTTAGGAGGACCTGAAGGTTCATAGAAACCAAACATATATAATAAAAGAAAAAAGCCACCACCTGAACAGATTTCTGAGGTGTCTAAATTATTTTATATATTTTAAAATAATATTTAATATATAATACTAATAGGCCTATATTGTACTAGCCTGGATGCCAGCCGAACTTAGCCCCGTCCACAAATTTTTTAGGTCGGGCAGTTTGGTCTGGCCTTGCTCCATAGAGGAGTAATTATCCCCGAACAGGAACAGTTCGGACCAATGAAATCATCAGGGCGGGCTTTAGACGATGACGGACAGATGATCAACAGTAACGTAATCATCACGTCATCAAAGGGGCTTGGATTATTTTTTTCGAATCCTAAATGGAGAGCTTGTTTGTATCTGCATCACCTTTACAATTTCTCTCAGAAATGATGATCATGTTGGGTAAGTACCTGTGTATCATTAAATTATTCTATTTTTTTACAACACCGGCAAAGATCATGTATTCCAGCCTGATACCAGCGCGCGTGCAGACAGGGTTGCCAAGTTTTTACAACAAAACCCACCAACAACTAGCCCTAAACGATAGTTTCTCAGGGGGTTCTCCGGGGGAAAAATGGCGTTTGGGGGGTAAAATGTGTGTTATTTTGGTAAGGTTGCCTGCTAAAATTCGCACTCATGGGTCTATATATCACATAATAGTCGCTTCAACCCGCGGACATAAAAAACAACCTGCAGTGAAAAAAAATGTGTACTTGGCAACACAGTGCAGTTGAATTATGTTGACATTTGACAATGCGTCACTTCATTGCTCTGATTGGTTCTCGGTCTATCCAATTGAGGTCTTTCCTGGTTCGGTTGAACCACGCCCCTTAATCACAGCCCAATGGAGCTGTTTCAGTCTCATATTCTGACTAGAATTGAGTATGACCATGTCAGGCTAATATTGTACAAGAATAAAAATAAATATTTTTGTATTCAACTGCATATTAATTGTATTTGAAAAAAAACTTTTTTTTTTTCTTCATCATGGCTATTACAGGTGCCAGATCGACAGACAGGTATGAACAGACAGACGGTACAGACGTCAGTTATCGGAGCCATACAGTAAGAAGACGAAAACAGTCAATCACAGATAATCAAACTCCAATCCAGAAGGGGGCATCCACGGTAATACAATGCAGTTTGCTAAATGCCACAACAGGAAAACAGAGAAGAAGAAGAACGGTGAATGTGCAATTGACTTGAGCGCTTAAACAAATGCTGCAGCTGAGAACTTAGCCAGCTGACTTGTTGTCTTGCTGCCTTATAGGCAATGACTCAGCAGGCAGCGCCATTGGTATAGAGCGAGTTTTGGTAAAAACTAAACAAATATTTAATTAAAGTAGTAATTTCTCATTAGAAATAACAACACAAGTGGAAAACCTTGGTCAAAAACATACATTTACACACAAACTGACCAGCAACCGCAACTTTCAGATGCCATCTTTTTCTACTAGCTCAACTGTCACAGAATGGAAAGCATGGGGTTGTGGAATATCAATAGCAGCGAATGATACATCTATGCTGCCTTCAAAAATCCATCAGATGAAGGCATCTCAGGAGACAGGAAGTAAAGCTATTAGATTCGGACATGCTTTTGTGCCTTCTACTTTGGAATGCATCCTCCAAAGTTTTTGGATACAAAATGAAGTATGGGTTGGGCTTAAGCTTTGAATATTCAAATGTAGTTTAAGTGGAGAAAATTGCAACACTCATGCGGGTGGATGAGAAATGAATCATTGTGTTTGTTTGATAAAGACGTTTACGAGCCCTGTGATTGAAAGATTCTGGTTGCCGCTTTCAAAACAACCCCTCCCTCATGTGAACTGAACGGACAGGGGAGCTGAAGCTCATTAAATATGCAAATATTTTAGTACAGTGAACTCATTGTCATGTTCAAGAAGCCAATTTTAAAAATTGAATAAAGCTTTGTGACATGGTGCATTATCCTGTAGGAAGTAGCCATATATATATATATATATATATATATATATATATATATATATATATATATATATATATATATATATATATATATATATATATATATATATATATACTCACCTAAAGGATTTTTAGGAACACCATACTAATACTGTGTTTGACTCCCTTTCGCCTTCAGAACTGCCTCAATTCCACGCGGCATTGATTCAACAAGGTGCTGAAAGTATTCTTTAGAAATGTTGGCCCATATTAATAGCATAGCATCTTGCAGTTGATGGAGATTTGTGGGATGCACATCCAGGGCACAAAGCTCCCGTTCCACCAGATCCCAAACCATGCAGGTTGAGATCTGGTGACTGTGGGGACCATTTTAGTACAGTGAACTCATTGTCATGTTCAAGAAACAATTTTGAAATGATTTGAGCTTTGTGACATGGTGCATTATCCTGCTGGAAGTAGCCATTAGAGGGTGGGTACATGGTGGTCATAAAGGGATGGACATGGTCAGAAACAATGCTCAGGTTGGCCGTGTCATTTAAACAATGCCCAATTGGCACTATGGGGCCTAAAGTTTGCCACGAAAACATCCCCCACACCATTACACCACCAGCCTGCACAGTGGTAACAAGGCATGATGGATCCATGTTCTCATTCTGTTAACGCCAAATTCTGACTCTACCATCTGAATGTCTCAACAGAAATTGAGACTTATCTGACCAGGCAACATTTTTCCAGTCTTCAACTGTCCAATTTTAGTGAGCTTGTGCAAATTGTAGCCTCTTTTTCCTATTTGTAGTTGAGATGAGTGGTACCCGGTTGGGTCTTCTGCTGTTGTAGCCCATCCACCTCAAGGTTGTGCATGTTGTGGCTTCACAAATGCTTTGCTGCATACCTCAGTTGTAATGAGTGGTTATTTCAGTCAAAGTTGCTCTTCTATCAGCTTGAATTAGTCGGCCCATTCTCCTCTGACCTCTAGCATCAACAAGGCATTTTCGTCCGCAGGACTTCTGCATACTGGATGTTTTTCCCTTTTCACACCATTTTTTGTAAACCCTAGAAATGGTTGCGCATGAAAATCCCAGTAACTGAGCAGATTGTGAAATACTCAGACCAGCCCGTCTGGCACCAACAACCATGCCACGCTCAAAATTGCTTAAATCCCCTTTCTTTCCCATTCTGACATTCAGTTTAGAGTTCAGGAGTTTGTCTTGACCAGGACCACACCCCTAAATGCATTGAAGCAACAGCCATGTGATTGGTTGATTAGATAATTCCATTAATGAGAAATTGAACAGGTGTTCCTAATAATCCTTTAAGTGAGTGTATATATACAAGTCAGTCCATGAAACCTTTAATAAATGTAGTGCTATTAAAATTAATTTGCGTACACACATTAATTTTGACAGCCCTAATTTATATATGTGTACCAAATAAAAACATGTTTTCCTGAAAAATACATATGCGTTCTCTTTTACCTGTCAATCAATCTTTTGTTCGGTGTCGTCTCACTATGTGATGAAACAATTCTATCAGAAGAGGAGGCGTTTAAACACACTTTGTCTACTCCCTCCCTCATCTATTCTCCCTCAATCTCCATGCCCCCCCCCTCCCAAAAGAGAAAAGAAAAGAAAACACACACACACACACACACACACACACACACACACACACACACACACACACACACACACACACACACACACACACACACGCACACACACACACACACACACACACACACACACACACACACACACACACACACATATACAGTCCCCCTAAAAAGGACAGAAAAAAATACTTCCACAAAAACAGTCACATTGTCACTTTGCCTGAGCAGTTCCAAGAAGTCCTCTGTCCCAGATCTTATCTTTCCGCATGCTATTTGGAAGGCACCCTTTTCTTCTGCTGATTTTAGAAGGAATTTCCAACCCTCATGAGTTTTCAAAATATGTGATCAGTGCCTAATTCGCGACTGGATTTAACGTGAGTAGTTGACATATTAATTTATTATCATTATTATTATTATCTTTATTCAACGCAAACAATGCCAAATTGAATTCATCATCACAGTGTTGAGGGTACTGACAACCTGAAATGAGTAATTTCTCTGTGTGCGAAAGCAATGAGTAGAACTTTCTATTGAAGTTGGCAGGTTAAGGGACAGTAGGGTCAGTCCTCGCCAGCCAGCCCTCTTCTCACTGAGGATTAATAGCTGTCAGTGCCCTGCTGGCCCTCCGTCTCGCCCACAACGCTGGTTCATGAGGTTACAGTATGTGAGGGTATACAGTTAGACTTGGTTTAGTCGCCCAGCCTTGGCTTGTTTATAGTGGATTACAAAGAGGTATGGAGGGGTTAAGCCTAGCAGGCTAAGAATGGGGAGATATTTTAATGTGCGTGTGAGAGCGTTTGTCCGATGCACGTGTGTGTTTCGACGGACAGCGAATGGCAGCCTCCCTAACTGTGTTTGTCTCTTTGCAGGCTTTTTGACTGACAGGTAGCGAGATTTGCCTGAGCGCTTTTGCATGAGAGCCAACAAGGGAAAGTGAACATGGCGGATTAGCTGGGATTATGTTGTCAGAGGGAGGGTTGACGGACAAACTACAGAGGAATAAATTGGAAATCTGTTTGAGGAGTGTACTGCCCCTCCTTCCTTTCTCCTTCTCCCATCCCATTCGAAATGACAAGGCGAAAATCATTAATAATTTATAAACATGGCTGGCACATTACCTACGCATCTTTGGCTATCCATGTGGCCGTATTTATACTAGTTGTCTCTTGTTTGCAGTTCCGGCCTTATTGGCTGAGTAATGTTATTTATTTAACACCATGACAAGTGAGTCATTGAGATAAAGATAAAGGTAAGGCTGGGCCTGATGGATCTCATTTTCCCATGCCCTCACTCCTCCTTGCATTAACTTCCGTCCTGCAGTAAATTTGTGCGTTCAGTCTGCTAAGATGTTGTCTGTTTTTGCTGATGCAATTTCTTGGGCTGATTTCTGATACACATTAAGAACAAAGTTTTCAGTGGTGTGCTAAAAAGGGTTTTTAGTGACTTTTAAAGTGTGGGCGAAGGCAGTAAATGCAGACTTATGTTTATGATGTGCTTCTGATGATCTTGTTACAATCTTGGGCTTCTGTTTGCTTGTCTGTATCATTTTAGTCATCACATAGAGACCATTCCCCACTACACTCAAGAGCTGTCTGTAATGTGTACTCGAAAGGTCAGGTGAAGTAAACTATGTCCCTGACTGTTTATAATGAATCTCATTTGCTATATTGACTTGATTTTTTATGCATATTTGAGTTTAGGCCAATTGACCACCCCATATAGTTAATTTATATGCTTGCCTGCAACTATAGGTCGTTTTTTATATTCAGAAATTTTGTTCCAACATTAGTTGGCTATTTATATTAAAAAAAAATGTTTTGCAAGATTATGTTTCCCTTCAGATATCCTCTGCTTTTAACTGCTGTTTACAATTTAGTAAATAGGTTTATGTCTGTATGTTTTCATGCAAAATAATATCAATAAAAACAACAACAACACTAATAATCATTTCATGTTATCTTTCTACTCAGGGCACAGATCTTAATTAGAATCATCGGGTTATTTTGAAATGCATGGCAAACAATATTAATGAGTTGACTGCATTCTGCAGGAGACCAGAGCATTAAGGATGCATGTCTGTATGTTAAACATATGAATATGCATTGGCATAGAAAATCTGCTCTCAGAATTTGCAATGAGTCAGTGCTGTGCTCTGAATAATAAGACGACAAGATTGAAATTTTATGTCGATTTAATGCTAGATCATTTTCAGAATTAAACCAAGCATAATTTGGAATGATAATGGTTTTATATCACCAGGCACAGGTATGGAGCTATAGTGAGGAATGCAAATGTATAATGAGATAGTATTATTATATTATATTATATTATATTATATTATATTATATTATATTATATTATATTATATTATATTATATTATAAATAACAAATCAAACTCTTTAATTTGAATAATTTCCTAATTTCCCATGTTCCTTTGTTCTTTTCCACTTTTGATTTTAGAAAATGTTAGAGGAGTAGATGGAGTGAGTTTATTTCAGAGCAATTGGACATTTAATATCTTTTTTTTTTTTTTTTTTTTTTTTGCTGTCATACATTATGTTTACATTGCATATATGATGACAGTGTGAGTAATATTTCTGTATATGTAATCCTCTCTGGCTGAGGATGTTTTAAAGGAATGTCTTGTCCTCCAGGGACATAACCTAATATCAACCTTTAAGCAATTCCACCAAACCTCTCCTGTTTCTCTCTCCACACACACATCGTCGTCTCTGTGTCTGTGTCCATACACTCTGTCAAAACACTGAAGCTGACCCTGCTGCTTCCTGCCACAGTCTGTGCCGTCTGCTTCTGCTCTTTCACATTTCTCCCTAAGAAACATACACACACACAGTACATATAACGGTTACTCAAGTTACTCTCATAACTTCCCAGTGAGACTCAAACCTTAATATGTAATGCTGTCCAGTCAGAGGGGAAATTCGATTAAGTGGTAAGAACAATTTTAGAGAGGGGTGTGACTCCTGCTTTATCTCATATTTTTATTCTCAGCATCCACCTCTCCAATTTTCTTCTCTTGGTCGTTGAGACATATGTTTTGGAAGATGACAGATTTTAATCAAGGTTTTTATCGAATGAAGGATGTTTGAGGTTGATCAGTAGTCCCACTGTCAACATAACTGGAGAAAAATATAATATTGTTCTCATCAAAACGCAATATGTCTAATTAATGCTGGCTAAGGCGGTTTATATATGTATAAAAAAATAATAAACTACTTATAGCTCCATGTACATTTAAATATTTACATACACTCCCATTCAAAGGGTTGTAGTCAGTAAGATTTCTTTCTTTTTTTTTGGGGGGGGGGGGGGGGGGATTAATACTTTTATTCAGCAAGGATGCACATTGAACAAAAGTGATAGTGAAGACATTTATCATGTTTCAAAAGATTTCTATCTGAAATTATTGCAGTAGCAACTTTATTTTAAAATGTCCCTGTTACATTTGTTACATGGATTTACCATAGTAATAACAGTAAATTGTGCATAATTACATCCCACTCCCTCAACCAAACCCTAATTCTACCCTTACCCTATAGTAAGTACATGTAGTTAATTTATATAACTAAGTACTTAAATATATAATTACACTGTAACAATGCTACCTTAAAATAAAGTGTAACCATAAATGCTTTTGGACATACTATTTGTTACCTTGTTGAAGAAGAAGAAGAAGAAGAAGAAGAAGAAGAAGAAGAAGAAGAAGAAGAAGAAGAAGAAGAAGAAGAAGAAGAAGAAAAAGCACAGAACAACCAGTATACATTAACAGTCACGAGAGAAGAACAACTGAAAGAGCTCTATAAATACACAGGGAAACACTGGGGCTAAACAAGATAATTAACCAGACACAAGTGAAATACATGAGGGCAAATCAAAAACCATGGCAACAGATTCATTAACAAATCGAAACTGAAAACAAAGACAAACATGACACCATTTATCAAAGAATCCATAACAAAAATCTAACAGTTTTCACAAAATATTAAGCAGCACAACTGTTTTCAACATTGATTTCTTGAGAAGCAAATCAACATATTAAGAATGATTTCTGAAGGATCATGTGACACTGAAGACTGAAGAAATGATGCTTATTACATGGCTCTGGAATACTTGCTTCTGTGCCATCCAGGGGTATGTTATGTAAGGGATGTACATCTAGCCATGGAGATGTTATCGCAGAATAAACCACAACAGGGTGAGAGGGACCCAAGTGCGAAGCGAGGGATAACTTACCAGATGGCGCGATTGACCAATCAAAGTGGCTGTTTGGATTTATTTTGGCAAATGTTTAAGAGTCAGTGATTGGATCATTATTGCGGTGATTTTATGTTTCTAGCATGTTATATGTCTGGCAGCAGCTCTTCTAACCCTTATTGATGAAGTGTAGCTTTACATTTCTTAAACAATCATGTAGGAAGACACATCATGGCCATATTACAAGATGGCAATGTCAAGATTAGTCAGACTCAAAATGTGAAAGAAGGTAGGAGCATGAAGAATCATTTTCACAACTGATGAATTGGCACCAGACCCTAACTCCATTAACAGTATTTGGGATGTGCTGGAGGAGACTTGAAAGAGTGCTGGACTCTTGAATTATCAATACAAGATCTTGACCAAACATTTCTGCTTAAAAGTTTGTCTAGTTTGAACTTGCCGCTTGCTGGCAACTCCTTTCTTTATGTAAGTTTTATGTTTAAAGACCTAATAAAATATTTAAACTCAAATCAATATTCTATGTGTAATTATTTACTGATCTGGCATGTGGACATGTAATAAGCTGGATAATATACACACAGCCAGTTGTTATCACAGAATAAAGCCCTCCAGGCTGATACAAGACCATGTCCTGATTCAGGATTTATTCTGTGATGATAACCGGCTGGATGCAGTACATTATCCCTTACTGAACATTCAGCTTTGCCATCAAAAGAATAAATTATTAAAAAAATATTCATATATAAAAATAGCTACTAAATAACTGCATTTTGCAATAGAAACTAATTTCAAGAAAATACAAATTTTCAAATTTTACTGTTCCTAATCTTTTCAATTGTGTTGTCAATAAATAGTGCAACATGCATTTGCACTAATTGAAACTTGATTTTTAGCTGCTTTTTTTTCTTTCTAGTTTTCTACTCTGCATATAGAAAGTTTTTGATAATTTGATCATATGGTTTTTCACTCTGGGACAGCTGACACGTGTTGGGGTAGCACAAGGTCGCCATTTTGCTAGATTATTTCCCCCTCCCAGCATTCCTTAAGTCATGACCCTAAAAGCTGCCTTTGAGTTTGCAGGGGTCAGTGATGACCAAACACCCCAGATCATTCCTCCCCTTCACTCCTTCATATCTCTCCAACATGACTTCTTATCTTCTTCAGTTCTCCTCACCTCTGTAACCTGCCCCCTTTCCCTCAGATTCCCCAATCATGACTGTAGCGTGCGACCGGCCCACTGGCCCATGTTTGACTCGGGCATGAACTTTGCTGGAATAACAAAGATCCCCTTCCCCTCCTCCAGCCCTCCACATTGCCACAAGAGAATGGAAAGCAAGCCTCTCTGTCCTTCTATACTGTTCTTACAGAGCGAAGCTGATGGTTGTTTGTTTCTGCCCGCAAACCCAGCAAATCTCCATTACTTCTGTTTTGATAAGCACAATGACGCAGATAATCTTTGTTATTATTATTGTTACTTTTCATTACTTTAATTCATTTTTCCCTGCGGGGCTGAGCTAGTAATGAGATCCAGACGGAACCAAAGCTTACTTACAAAGCTTGCTCTCTCGCTCTCTCTTCCAGCCTGTTCCAGAAACGGTTAACACTGCCACCTGCAGTGACCATTTGATCTATTGCTACTGTATAACCACTCTACTAATACAAATATTATTGAGCAATATCACATCAGAAAGGGTGTTGTACATATAGTATCAGGATGACTGTGGACCACACTGTAAAAAAAAAAGGCAATTTCTTTTACTTTTGCAGTACAATCGACTTGGATGTTTAAGTTATTTGTTATTATTTTTTTTTTTATTATTTAGTTAGTTTAAGTTGGATGTACAACTTAAATTATGTTAAACTGACTTTAAAAATGGAACTTAAAATGTCGTTGTTGTTGCTCTCTACACATAATATACACTGTGATGAATTCTGTAAAGGTTCTTAGTAATGTTTTTTTTTTTCCTAAGGTGTACAAATTTATCTAATGATATACTTATATGGGCTCCTTGTATTTGGTTATTTGGTTTCCATTTGGAGTCTCCGATGACCCTTGAAGCTTGCAGAAAATACATGGTTGTGTACTGTTTACTTTGGTTATAGCAAATTATGACAAAATTAATGTTTTTTGATAAAATAAATGGTGACTGCTTAATTTCATAATAAGCATGTGATTAATCGCGATTAATGACAGCCCTAATTATATATATATATATATATATATATATATATATATATATATATATATATATATATATATATATATATATATATATATATATATATATGAGAGAGAGAGAGAGAGAGAGAGAGAGAGAGAGAGAGAGAGAGAGAGAGAGAGAGAGAGAGAGAGAGAGAGAGATTCTTGAGTCACTGAATCATTCATTCAACCAATACATGACTTATGCATGTATAATTCTTGAATGAATCAGTGTTTTGAACAAATCAGTTGAGTGATTCAATGACTTCAGTGACAAAGACAGTCACTTATTGTCACTAAAAGTTTTTACAATGGACCAGAAAGGGTCACTAAAAATCCTAAATCCTACAACTAATGCACAGACTGACAGCCTATCATGAATGCGCAGTGATAATCCAGAATTAGCCCAGTCATATGTTTGCCATTATTTTTCAAAAGTAGGATCCAGTTCAAATGTATTGTCGAAGAGCAGTATATCTTGTTGAAAATCTCATTTCCAGCCTTCTCTCTCTGTGTGTGATAACTGTTGCCACAAGGTATGTCACAGTGGATCTATTCCATCCAATAAATGATCGAGGCTTTACAAAGTTTGTCCGCATATCCTCACGCTCTTCAGAAAAGTGGCTGAAAAGAGCTAATCACTCCCATTACTGTTTATCCCCTCCCTTAATCACCTTTGGCAAGACACTAACAAATATTATCCCATTTTGCTAAATCCACTCTGCATGGCTACACTACCCACTTATGGCAGCTCCTGAGTTTACCTCGGGATTTAACAGGCTTGGGTGTGAGTGGCGGCGAGGCTGAGAACACTAATCTACACGCCAAATTTAGGATTAGCCTGTTGAGCCAGGTGACCTCTGGGGCCCGTCTCTGATTGGTCACATTGGAGAAAAGGCTGTGGATTGATTGGTTCTGTAGACTGTAGAAGTGCTTATTGTCTTGAGCAATAGATTTCAAGGTGCTCTTTTTTGTTGACTTGTATCATTTATAAGGAGCCAAGGGGCAAGACATCTTTCTCTCTTTTTCTCAACCCTGATGAGAGTTCATGTATGCGGCAGTAGATTAAGGGGGTTTAATCATCTATTTTGATTCACCTATTTTGATTCCCTTCAAATGCTAGAGTGACAAAATTACGGTATGCAACAGCATAGCGTCTGTACAGTTACAGCACACAACACCCCCTCACCTCACCAGCCTTAGTTTTATCTATGGTTCTTGTTTTCATCTAAGTATCTATTCACTGATAACATTTACACATTTTACGCGTTTCATTGGATAACTAAAAGACAACCTTGAGTCATACTCTCTCAAACATGAGCACAAGCATCTGTAGAGTTGTCAGAGGATGATTTCTAATTTCTTTGCTGATAACACGCATTTAGAGGATTAAGTGGCATTCAGAGCGAAGATGAAACCATTACCCTTACTCCATTTCTTTATCATTCTTTCTCGCTCACTGTTTGTGTATGCAGAACGTTAAAATGCAGTTCATTATTTGGCTGCATGAATCTGACCTCAGAGTAATCCCACATGATTGGAGGTGCAGAATATGGTAAAGACATTTCACATTAAGTGGCATAATTTGGGCATTAATTAATTCCCTGCATGTTGTCAAAATTCCACAGTCATTATGGTGAAGGATTTACCTGTGATAATAATGTTTTATATCTGACATAATCTGTAATGTATCATTTACTATTTTTATGATTAAAGCACACTGATTCTTACTATAGACTATACTGCATGGTAGGGTTAAAAAACATAGTATTTTCATAATTAATTTGGCATTAAACATCGAATGAAATTGAATTACTTCTGTAAAGAGATAATTATTTATTTATTTGTTTGTTTGAACATTTAAAAATCATTTAAAATGGATTGCCATATTCTATTATTACACATGCAGTTTCTCTCGCATGCTTTAATACATTTAGGATCAGTTGAACTAATTCCAAAACAGTTTAAATAATCTTTCATAGTCAAGGTAACACATTACAGCATCCTTAGGATCCTATAAAGAGTCAGATATCTGATGCAAGTGTTGGCTTGGGTCCTGCTGTATCTGGGAGACAGGTTGCTTTCACATCCTCCCCCATCCTGAGTTGTAATGAACGAGCTGTCTTACCCAAACAAACAGGCTCTCTGGAGAGACATAACAGCTACCTCTCTAATCCAGGAAGTTGCTCTTATCACAACACAAATGGAGTGAAGAAATGAATAGGCCTATGCAGTATGTAAAACCCTCTATGAGTATATATGGCAGATCAAGTAAAGAAATGGGAGTGAGAGAACCTGTCATATATGATTATGGTACACAGATATGCCTCAGGTCTATGTATTAGGTCCAACTGATTTGTTTGTTTGTATTGCTGTGGATGATTATATTGTCTTTGTATAGCTTGATTTATTTTAAAATGAGTTAAAAGTATTTAGGTTTTGGTGTCAGATAATGCATTGAGCAATACAGTGCACCCAGAAGTAATTCAATTCAATAACAAACCAAGTGCCATTTTTTTATGATAAGATATATAGCACAAAAACACTTTTTTAAGCAATCTATTCCACATACACAAAAATAATGTATTTAATGTAAAATGTAATATATTAATAAAAAGTATACCTTTTTATTACTGTATATTTATATTTTAGTTATGCCTGTATTTAAAAAAAAAATCTTATAGAGTATTTTTTTTTTACAGCAGTTTAAAATGTGAAGAAAATCTCCACAGCACAAGCATAATAAGCTGACCTGTAAAAGAGGGATTTGGCAGTGAGAGAAGTAATTTGTGTGGCCGTCCTGATGTTTGGCGCCATTCATTAGACAACTTTATGGAGAGCTAAAAGCTGCTTCCAGCATTTGGGCCACTCCCACACAGACTGCCTTCCGTGTCAGGCACCGCACACGCAAACACACATTAGACATGTAGTCACACATTCTATAAGCCAGGTCATTTTTGACATCACAGTTGTTTTGCTGGGTCAAGAGCAGTCGGCCATAAATATAAATAAGCACATTAAAAGCCAAAGATATCAGTAGCGCACTGCAGTGAAGATATCATTCTGGATTTACAGACGTGTGAGAAATAGCAGCGTTTTCATGATATGATCCAAACGGTGTCATATTATTACAAATGGCTTGGCTGCTCGTACTCTTAGTGCATAAATTATATTAAGGTTGTGTATTGCATTTTCTGTACACTAAGGCAAAGCACAAAAATTATGTTTATGAAACCTAGCTGACTGAACCCAGAATTTTACTTTGGAAAAACAAAGCAAAATAATATATTATTATTGATTTTTTTTTCTTCCTAAAATATAAAGCATCTGCAAACCAATATTTTTTTTTCAGAATCACATCAACAAGCAGAACATTTTTTACGTTTTCTGTGCACTTCTTCTGTATGCTTACTGCTTGAATCAACACCTGTGCAGGGGCGTCGGACTGGGGAAGTAGAAGTCATTTTTCTATACATACATATAGAATGTATGTACAAATGGCTTATTTTGTTTACATTTTAAGTGTTTTTATGATAAAAATGCAATACCCCACACCATTGGTATCACCATGGAATTTGATATGGGGGCCTAGCAAGATGGTTTGTACCCAGGGCCCAAAATTTGGTGCTACGCCGCTGCACCTGTAATGCATTTTGGATCCAAACCAAGTCACACCAGACTACATCCACAATTGATAGCTGTCTATTGTCTTCGTTTACTAACCAGAAACAGTGATCACACAGCTCACACATGTGAATACAATTGTTTTAAACTTTTTTTATATTATTTTTATGAAACAACATTAAAACAAAACATGCATTTAAAATGTATATGAAATACAGTGCCCTCCTGCTAGTGCCCTCCACTAATATTAGCACCCTAGGTATGAAAGGTGGCTGCGAAAATAATTCAGCATGTTTTTATCCTTTTGATCTTTCATTTAAAATATTCAAATATTTAAAAATTCTTTCACTGAATTAAAACAATTGAAATTGTGGTGGTGGTGGTGGGTGGTGGTGGGGGGTTATTGGCACAATTATTGGCACCCAATTATTGCAACGTCCCATTCCCCAAATTAACAGTTCCGAGTCTTCTCCAATAATGCCTGATGAGTCTGGAGAACACCTGACAAGAGATCAGAGACCATTCATCCACAATCTCTCCAGATCCTTCAGATTTCCAGCTCCATGGTGCTTCTTCTTCTCTTCATTTTCTATAGGATTCATGTCAGGAAACTGGGACGGCCATGGCAGAAGCTTCAATCTGTGTTGATTTTGATGTTTGTTTCAGGTCATTGTCCTGTTAGAAGATCCAAACATGGCCCATTATAAGATTTCTAGCAGAAGCCGTCAGGTTTTTAATTTGATCTGCTGGTATTTGAGACTCCATGATACCATGCATTTGAACAAGATGTCCAGGACCCACAACACTTAAGATCTGGTGGATTTGCTGCCAAAAAGCTCTCTTTTTTTGTTGTTGTTCTATCTGACCATAGAACCAGGTCCCGTCTGGAGTTTGTGTCTGAAAACTGAATATGCTGTTTTTGTATGAGCAATGAGGATTTTTCTTGAAACCCTCACAAACAAATGTACTGTAGGTGCTGTTTGATATATTTTTTTAGGCTTTAGGCTGACCCCAAGACTTAAATAATCTTTGTAATTCTCCATCTGTGAACCTCTGTGAAGAGTCTTTGGCTTCTCCAACTCTCCTCCTCACCGAGCATTAGGACAACATTGACACACGTCCTTTTTCAGGCAGATTTGTAACATCTTTAGTTAAATGGAGCTTCTTAATTATTGCCCGGATGGTGAAAATGGGGGTTTTCAAAGATTTAGCTATTTTCTTACAGCCACTTTCTATTTTGTGGAGCTCAACAGTCTTTTTTTCTGCACATCAGAACTATATTATTTGGTTTTACTCATTCTGATGGATGATTAAGGTATTTGGCCTTTGTGTTTGCTCATATTTTTATTCATGTTGAACAGGAAGCTTAGTTACCCTACGCTAAAAGAAAAAAAAGAAAAAAAAAGGAAAGGAAAAAACTCTATGCAATTGCAATTAACTTACATAAATTTGATTGCCAATAATTGTGGCCAACATGCATTGAGAGAAAAAAAAAACATTTCTTTAATGGAAAAATTAGAATTTTGTGAATTTTTTCAATGAAAAATCAAAAGGATAAACAATGCAGATTTATTTTCACAACCGCCTTTGCTCATATTTACCAAGTGTGCCAAACTGCCAATATTAGTGGAGGGCATTGTATGTGTATACAAAATAAAAAATATATACATTTAAATTGTATTATTATTATTTTTTAAATCATTAAAAAAGATGTCACACTTTTCCTTCATGGATTAAAACCTAGACCACAACCAGAGAGTTTGTGTGGCTTAAAACAGCTGTGTTTTTACAACCTCTGAAACATTACACAGCACAACCTTTGTTTCCCCCCCTCCTATAAACCAATCTACACCTGTCATATCCATCTCAGTTTAAAATGCCACAATGTGTGTGTGAAAGAGAGAGAGGGAAATAGAGCTCATCTAATTTAATATCCTCTCCCGACCTACAGTAATTCCTTTATTCCGTTCTTCACTCTTCTCAATAACACACATGACACTCAATGAATGTGAAAATAAAATCAGACTGAAAGGCAAGACTCCAAGAACCAAAACTCTTAAAGTTTCATATTCAAATCCCAAACATTTGTGGAAAAATTCTCTGCAAGTTAGCCTAACTTTGCTTTCTTGTTTACTCGCCACTTTTAAGCTGTAAAACTTGACGGTTTGCCTTGCCTGCCTCATTACAGACATTTTGACCCCCTGTTGGAAATGAAATGATGCCCCCTGTTGGCACGGATCTTGTGGGGATTAGGACGTCTCCCAGGATCAGCTGGGTCCTGCTCTGTCCCAAAAGAAGTAAAACAAATATTAATCAGCAATAGCTCTGTCACACACAAAGCGCAGAGCCATAAGAGGATGGAAGGAGTTAGGAATCAGATGTTGTGGGAATGGGGGAGTAAAGACACCCTTGTGTGCGTGTGCGTGTGTGTGGCTGTTTGCGTGTGGCTGTGTAGGAACAGTAGTTTACTATGGGACAGGAATGTTTGCTGTTCTCCCTGCCATCCCTAGGTTGGCAGAGGTCTGTGCCCGCACCATGTGTGTCAGTGTCAGCCAGCACTGCCTGCCCCGCCTCCACCTGCTCATTCGGGCAAAGCTACCACGGCGCCATCTGGTGCCCAGTGCAGCCACGCAAGCCATGCCATGTTTAATCAGCGCATATGAGCAAACAGAACGAGCAGGCTGAGCCAGGTGGCAGAGCCGGCTGCCCGTTTGACTGGGGGCCTGGACGGCCAAACCCGGCAGGGGCATCAAAGCCGGCCCGGGATTTATGGAGTAACCAGCCCCTAATCCACCCCCTTATTGGCTCCATTCATATTGAAATGTGTGATCAGAGGAAAGAGGGACAGCCTGGTCTGGCCGGAGAACGGGCCGGCACAGCTGCAGGGATAAAGTTCCACCATGAGAGCAGCACTTTATTAGACAGCTAAGGCCTTGTTGATTGGATTAGAATTTGGGGGGTCATGGGTGGCAGTCTGTCTGTTTGTGTGTGTGTATATATATTTATGTGGAGGGCTGGTTCAAGGAAAAGTAATTTTCCACATATCCTGTCTTCAAGTACATGTGGTAACCTGACTTGGTGGGTGCGTTTGCGAAAGGTTTGGTTCTGGTTGGTGCAAGACTTGGCAAAGCACAAAAGAGTGAAAGAATCAGAGAATGGGCGGAACAAAATGGGAAGCAAAATCTCAGGCCTGGTGTCTGTGCTAAAGATTGATTCCGCCCTGGCCTCTCAGCATGATCCTGTCTGGTATTAAGTTGTAGCGCAGGAGAGTTTTTTTTTGTTTTTTTTTTGCAAGCGAACTGAAACAAGAATTAGTTGGTGACTTAAAGGTTTTCTGTGATTCCTCTGCTAGGAAGCGAGACCCGTTTAGGAGCGATTGAATGTGGCTTACCAGGGATCACTGATCATCCTCTGAGCTATTTTGTTTAGGGTTTGTGTGTGTGTGTGTGTGTGTGTGTGTGTGTGTGTGTGTGTGTGTGTGTGTGTGTGTGTGTGTGTGTGTGTGTGTGTGTGTGTGTGTGTGTGTGTGTGTGTGTGTGTGTGTGTGTGTGTGTGTGTGTGTGTGTGTGTGTGTGCGCGTGCGTGCGTGTGTGTGCGTGCGTGTGTGTGAGTGTGTGGGCATATTTTTGTGAAATATGAGGACTCAAATAGTATAATGACATAGGTATGACATAGGTATTACAAGGAGAGAGTGAAATATTTCAAAATGTGTGTGTGTGTGTGTGTGTGTGTGTGTGTGTGTGTGTGTGTGTGTGTGTGTGTGTGTGTGTGAGAGAGAGAGAGAGAGAGAGAGAGAGAGAGAGAGAGAGAGAGAGAGAGAGAGAGAGAGAGAAAGAGAAAGAGAAAGAGAAAATTGAGTGTGGCTATATTTCACAGGCATTTTATGATGGCTTTTCAAAAGTAGAATAATAAACATTTTGCTGCATAACAATAATAATAATTAAAGGTGCTTCTACAATGCATTTGAAAATAGTTTGCTTTGCCATCTTGTGATCTCATTCTATCCTCAAAATCGTATATTTTTTTTATAAAGTAATGGTACATTTCATCACTTTTTAATTCACTTCATACATGTTATTTAAAATATTTTCCATATTCGAATAAAGATTAAATAAATATGATTTTACATTTTAAACTAAACACTTGATGGCAAATTTAGCATGATAGTAATTTAATACATATGTGAAAAATATTTAAATTATTAAAATAAATCTAATTTTAAAATGTGAGCGAATTTATAGTATGTTATTATGATTTATTTGTTATTATTAGTTCTACATTTTGGTTTTGTATTGATCACATTTATAAGCAGGCAATTTGTTAATTATGTATATTTTTAAATAATTATGATTCTTCATATACAAGTTCATTATAATTTGTCATATATGATTTGTGCATTGTGGTAATTTTCTAGCTCTATATTTGCTGATTAAATCCTGAAAAGACCAGAATGAAATGTAACGGCTACAGACAGTTCCTTTTAATACTAGACATGTGGTTATGCAACTGTTATTTGGACCTTTGGCTCTAAACTTTCTTTCCTGGAAAACAGCCTGTTGAGATTCCACTGGCTGAAGCACAGTTACAGGTATGAATACAGCAAAACAAAGCTATAGGCTTTTTTAAGTGCAAATTAAAATATCGTCCAGATTCCACCAAACCAATATAACTGCTCCGCCATCTATTATCCATTGTGAGTCAGAGGAGTTGAAAAGGTTTGTGGCCAGAATACATTAGTGGGTCCGATGGTCCGGGCTAATCCATTTTGAGAGTGTTTAGAGTCTCCAGCCAGCAGACCTCTGTGGAATCCCTGTTCAAATTCAGCCGGCCCTGCCAACCAGCTAGCTAGCTAGCCACCAACTGAAGCCACACTTGACATCTTATTTAAAGCTTATTGAGTGAAAGGACTTTGTGCCAAGCAATTTCACAGTTATTTGCAAAAGATAAACCTTGGATCTGGAATCAGAGCATAGTAATCTGACAGAGGGGAACTGTTACCGGAGCTAATACCCTGGGTTTTTCTTCAATGAGGCGATGTTCTGAGTGCACATCTGAAGGGCCATCACGTTAACAAACTGACAACACGAGGAGTCCCAAATCGCACTGCATTGTTGGATATGATCATTATGCATGTTTCATATCGGATGTCAGCTATAATATGCATCAACGTTCCCCGTGTTCAGACATCTGAGGAATGTGTCCTTACTCGTCCAGCATCAAAGGAAGATTTGTTAGCCTTTGTGGCAGACTGAAGCATGAATAGGGGGAGGCCATGAATGTGTGACGGGGGGGAAAGGTCATGTTCCTCCACCATGGCAATCTGACTTATTCATGCTTTTTAAAATAACCTCTCATCGTAAACCTAAAATGGTCAAGAAAAATACAGCCCCTCTCCGTCCTTTGATTCGCACATCTCCTCTTCCTAATAAATTGTTTCGGCACATAAACCTGAGACTTGTCTCTTTGCTTAGCATTTTTCATGCTGAAGTCAGTCGGTCTGCCTATATTATTAGTGGCTGAGAGAAGCTACAGCAGGTGTAGCACAAATTAAAGGGCACTTTGCCACTGGGCCACATGCTGATTTGACTAAACAGGATCTAGTCCGTCAATAGTCTGATATTATCTGCAGTATTTCAATAAGAACTGGTTGCTTTCGACAGCCTAGACTTTGTATTTAAGAAGCCTTTACTGCATTTTGATTAAATGATCGATCTGGCTTGCATGCTAACACAATTTAAATCACAGATTTTATCATTCAATAACAGCAAGCGAAAATTTCATTAGAAACCAGGACATTCTATACGATTATTTACAGCCGTGGCTCAAACGTTATCCTTTGAAACTATATTTTACTCTTAGTTTGCTTATTGATTCCAGCAACAAGAGACTTTTCTGGCCTGCGAATGAAACTTTGGTCCTTAACTTCCTCTACAGGTGAAGAAAGAAAAGACAAAATCTAAAGCAGAAAAGGAAAGAAACCTCAGATTTCCGGCTCTAGTCCTTGCATGTATTACCCAGGGATTGGTCTGTATGAACACGTACCCCTGATGGAGTCATCTGGTGAAGGCATGGTGCTGTTTTTTTGGTTCAGAATGATGGGAGATTTATAGTGGTTTCATTGAACCCACGCCTCGGTGTCATAAAAGTTTATAATATTTTTTCCAGGATGAAGATTTTTAAGCATATCTTTACCTCTAGCATGAAGATATAATTCACAGAGCCTGTAACTCACTGTGCTGTGGCAGAATTTCAAAGCATTAATACTAGACTGCTCGAACATGATAAATGACCTCTTTGACACTCCTCCGCCGAACACTGCACTCGGGTTATACATGCAGACGGGGAGAACAGGCAGTATCGAGATTACTGTAAAAGTCAAGCAGTCTGATTGCTCACACTTTTGAGTTTGACATTTACTTTCCCCATTGTTTGTGTGCGATACTCCATCTGTGTAGTTTGGCTGACATTATTATCCTGTCAAAAGTTGGAACTGAATCAGGGTAAAATAATGACACACCATATTTCACTTTTCACACGCACGCACACACACATATGCCCATAAGCACAAAAAAAATCATTTTTTCCATCTGTGATTTCTGAGGTCCTAAGCTCTGGAAAATTGAATGAATCCTTCACAGTGCTCCAACGGTTCTTGTATATGTCCACCAGTGTTGTGCAACATATATTTTCAAGTGCAGCATTCTCTTATTGTTTTTCTTTTATTTCTCTTCCTTTCAATCCCACAGGCAACATTTTCATCATTACTTCATGGGAATGGCCTTTCTAAAGGCTGCTTGTTTGATTGTCTGCACATTAGCCCCCCCTTGTGGTGTAAAGAAAGGAAAAATAACTGTCATCTAAATAAGCAAAAGGAAAAGTGTTTTATTTGTGTGTTGTTTTATATATCATTTCATATATCAGTTAGTCATATTCCACCTGATTATGTTCAGAGGATAAAGCAATATACTCACACACAATGTACACACACACACACACACACACACACACACACACACACACACACACACACACACACACAGAGAAAACTTTACTGCAACTTAATAAATATAAACACATTGATTGTGAATGTTCAAAGCTGCACCATGTAATTTTTCCGTCCGCTAGAGGTCGCCTATTCAAAACAAAGGCGTAGTTTAATGACCAGGGCCCGTTTTCGTACCTCTACCTCGCTTTATAGCTACATCTGAGATGAGTTGACAGATCCCAGATCTTTTAATCGTGATAACTGATCTCTGGCTAATTTGGTTCTTCAAACGAATTTGCAGATTGGATTCAAATATTTGGATTAAGTTATCTGAGATCTCTGCTCCTTGCCTGTGCTCCCTGAAGAGGGCAGAGACATCCATTCGAAACCACGATCAGCAATGCAGCGATTGGCTGTCGACAAGACAACGCAATGACATCATATAATAAAAAAAAGCCACTTGGCAAAAAACTTGTCAAAGAAAAAAAGATTTTCTGGACCTTTATAAGGAAACAGACAAACGACCAAACCAACATAAAAGTTAGATAAATTAAATGTGCACTGTTTTGATGAACATGATTCTCAATTATATAATCACGATTTTATAATATTTGTACACACTTTACATTTTTATTTCAGTGTTGTAATTTCATTTGAATTCAATTTGAAACAGATTTGTTATGTGACAGTATTAATTAGTTTCTTAACAGTCAAGATCAAATTATCTGCATCTCTCGAGCTGCATCAAGCCACTCCCATATTATCCTTCATCAAATTAATGCACAACGGAGATTAACTGCACAATGTGTGTAAACCTCCAATACAACTATAAAGTAAATATTCCATCAAAATTCACAAATAAATCTCTCAGTCAAATAACTGTGTCTATAGTATTGTACGCAAATTTTACACAACATTAAAATATTATTTTTAAATAAACTTTTATATTTATTATTATTTTAAATTATTATTACCCCTGGTTTAGTAATGAAGTCTTGTAATAAAGTAGCAGTGGCTGGGACAGATTTTAAGTCAAATCCAGCTATACTGAGTATGAAGAACGGGCCCCAGGTTTGAGCGCAGAATCTTGGGACATGTGTTCTTCATCTTACAGCTGGTGGAAAACAATCAGGAAAGGACTTGGACTCTTAATATAACTTAACTTGCGGTTATTAACGTTACTGTATTATGAAGCAGAGCAGGACCGAGTTTTGAGGAGCTGAGGGAGGCCGCTGGAGCGATTGTCACAGAACACACTGCTCGAGATCAACGGGACTTTTATTATGACGAAACACAGTCACCGGCACCATTTCTGCTTTTTCCGGTCATGAGTATGAGGTAACGTAGCTCTGTTTATCATATTAGATACATTGAAGTGTGTTTAAAATGATGTTATGACGTTACTCCGTGCGAGTAAAGTGCAAGAGTAAAGCGCTCCTGCCAAATAAAAGCCGAAACCGAGGGTAGCATTCACTAAGCGGCTGCTGTGACACTTGTTGCACACTGCCGAGAGTAAAGCATTTCTGCTAAATCCAAGGAAACCAAGGATAACGCAGATATGATGCAAATGACAGGCAACTCCCTCAGACGTCCTGGTTCATTAGTTAAAATAGCAATAGCAATTTTCTCACCATTTACAAATAGTTGGACACATTTGGAATATTATAAGAACTCAAATGAACAAAATGTATAACCCTGGCCTGATAGGTTTTGGATATTTTACTGCAAAAATCCTACATAGTGCACCTTTAAGTCTGTGAATTTATGAAAGATTAATTAAGCAAAGCTGTATGATTAGGATTCTAAGATTTAAACATATTATTATGCATCTTTATGTCTGTGAATTTATGAAAGATTAATTAAGCAAAGCTGTATGATTAGGATTCTAAGATTTAAACATATTATTATGCATCTTTATAGTATATACACTACAGGTAAATGTTTTTAATTGCTCTATCCAAAGCTGCATTTCTTTGATCAGAAATACAGTAAAAACAAAAGTATTGTGATGTTTTATTATATGGTTCTCACATTTAATATTATTATTATTAATATTATTAATATTATTAATATTATTAATATTATTATTATTATTATTATTATTATTATTATTATTATTATTATTATTATTATTATTATTGTTATTATTATCAATGTTGATACAGCTATCAGTGTTGAAAACAGTTGTGCTTGCAATATTGTTTTCTAGATTTCAGAATTCTTTTATAATTTTTTGATTAATAGAACGAATAGAACCATCAAAAGAAAAGCATTTTTTTATGGAAAAAAAAATATTTTTTATATATATATATCCATAAAATTTCCGGATTCATTGATTGATATATAAAAAAACCTTTTTTTTCTTTTGTTATGAAAACCAACATAGCACAGTAAAGTGTATTATTAGAAATGATCTTTTTCCTAAGTTCTGTTCTTTACGGTGTACTCTTTAATCACCCCTCATTCTCATTCAAATGACTATAATCCAAAAACTCTATGTCTTCAGTAATTGGTTGTAATATTTTTAAACGCCCCGTTAGAGGTTTATGCTCGTTTTTGTTATTTTACCTGTGACTCAGGTAATTAATGCCCTGTGCAACAGCAATTAAGCACACCTCTCTGTGGGTGGCTTTAGGGCTGAGGGCCAAGGCTGTGGTCCTTGAGGAGCTTCCATTATGTAAGCCTTCCATAAGACATACTCACCACCAGCCGCCCACACACAGCCGACTTAATGCTACGTTCCAACGTGGCTGTAGCTCTTCTGCGTTGCCACAGTAACGGATGTACAGTTTCTAACCAACACAGAAGAACAGTTTGGCACGGGTTTCAGCCTCTGCCGACTCAACAGGCCTCAAGGTAAACATTCACAGCAATCATAACCACACATCAGCTTGTGAAAACCACCATCTCAGGCAATCAAATTTGACCTTGTCCCAAATCTTTTTTGATTGACATAAGGCCTCTTGCATGTTTTTGAGGCCGGGTCTCGCCAGGTGAGCTCTGAGCCTGTCGGGACAGATGTTCGGGCACTGCTGGGTGGGAGTTACCCTGAGGGCCAGCGTGACTGGATTAAAACTCAAATCCTCCTGAGCTCTACACAGGATGGGTGGGGCACTCAATCAAACAGTGAGAACACTGAGAAAGGCACCTCAAAGCACTGGATTCATTGATTGATCATGATAAAATGAAAATGTAAATTTGATGTCAAGGTCATACAATGATGATTGTTATTTCGATATGATTACTTTTTTTAGAAGCTGCAGTACTGTCTAAAAGTTTGGTGGCTGTACGATTTTGACAAAGTATTTTTTAAATGAAATATTTTCATATTTTAAGATGCATTAAATTGATCAAAAGTGACAGTAAAGAGATTTATAATGTTACAAAAGATTGCTATTTCAAATAAATGCTGTTCTTTTCCATTCGTCAACTAATTGTGAAAAACATTGAACAAAATATGAAATGTTTCTTGAGCCAAACAGGCATATATCTGAAGGATAAAATAAATGCAGCCTTGGTGAACATAGGAGACTGCTCAAAAAACACAGAAAGATCTTACAGACCCCAATCAAATTATGATAGTGTCATTTGAAACTTTTGTCAAGCTCTTATAAAATGGTTATTCTACGAAGTACTTGAGTAGTAGCCTAGTTTGCTACACTAAAATGTACTAACAAATAACTAACTGCATTGAGCTATTGACTGGAGCAAAAGAAAAAAACATCAATGGAAAAATATTATTTTTACCTGCATAATGTGTTGACATTTAGCAGAAAGGTCTAACGGTGACATGATAACCAGCCAGACATTGTCCCTTTTGAGCGTAAAATGTTTTTCACACACAGCTATCCACACATGTGTGGGGGAAAAAAAAGCTTTTTTTCTTGAGAATACTGTTTTGAATTTGAATACCTGAATCTGTCTAGCTTATGTTGATAACCCTATCAGTTTGAACAAAGAGACTAAAAGACATAGAGGTCTCCAAATCAAGGGAAATGCATGTATTTTGTGTCAGGGAAGCTGGTTTTGAGCTTTTCCTAAAGGCACATACATAAGCTCGGCTTTTCAGTCTGAGCTCCAGAGGACCCAATAAAGCTCCTATCACAGAGAGGATATGGAGCATGTTTATCTTTTCTGACACAAACCTCAGTGTCTCACAAATTAAACCACCCTCACACAAACAATGCAACCCCATGCTCTCATGCCCTCATCAGCTTTCTCTTGTGATGAGGCCTCTCACCAGTGGATTTATGTTGACTTAGTGTTTTTCTGATCTTACTCACAAAACTGCATCTACAGCTTTGCATATAGCATGTGCATTCATTTTAAATCTTTAAATCTATTTGTTCTAAGGTTAAATGATGATGATTTGTCCTTTTTTTTCTTCTTCTTTTTTATAAAGTTTGGTAGTCAGTAAGGTTCCTCCACCCCAAATCAGTGACAGTAATCAGTAAAGACAGCTGAAAATTCAGCTTTCCCATCATGGGTATAACTTAAAATATATTTCAAATAGAAACCAGTTATTTTAAATTGTAATACTTTTTTCTGTATTTTTGATCAAATAAATGCAGCCTTGGTGAGCATAAGAGACTTCTTTCAAAGACACTTTCAAAGTCTTACAGATTTCAAACTTTTGAATGGTAGTTTCTAATTAAGGAAGATAAAGCTAAAGCGCGGCCTTAAAGGGATGGGTTACCCCAAAATTTAAAATATGTCAAATTCTGTGCTCACGTTTTTCCTAACTTTCCTAACGCATCTAACTTTTTGTTTTTCTGTGTAACAGAAAATAAGATATTTTGACAGTTAAGAAGTTTATTGGACCACATTGGCTTTCATTGTATGTACTAGGTCTGGAACAAAGTAGAGGTTAGTAAATGATGACAGAAGTGGTTTCTTTTTATTAGGTGAACCATCCCTTTAAACACTCCTTTAAAAGCTATAATAATTCACACCCCATCTGAATTGACCATTTAAATCTCTGATTTTCTTTGCAAATTTGCGTGGCAAAGTTCTGGTGTGAAAAGAAGGTCTTTGTACTAGGAAAAAAAGTGAAGGATCTGTCCCCTAGCACTCTGGTATTGAGGAGGCATTACATATTCACAGGGGGGGATCTAATGCAATTATGAGTGTTTACTTACACCATGTGTGGCCCCCTTCTGCTGCTCTGTGCCACTGGCTGCCCAGGCCAGCCAGGAGGAGATGAAAAGACACAGAACGGGAAGCCAGTGTGGCTCTGTTTGTTTTCAGAATTTAGCCCATCTCCCCTCATGAGAGACGCTATCCGAGACCCCTGCTAATTAAAGTTACCCAAGAAGAGAAGGGGCGCATAGAGAAAGAGATGTGTTTGGATATGAACCCAACTCAAGAGCGCACCGAAAGTCAAAAGTGGGGTTCGGCACGGTGGAAAAATATACATAATGGATGATGTGACAGCAAGTAGCCTTGTTAGTCGAGTATGAATGTTTGGTTAAAAGATTAGCTATGGCTTCTTTATTAGCAGCCATCTGAGGAGGTC
This sequence comes from Pseudorasbora parva, assembly GCF_024679245.1. Classification (NCBI taxonomy): domain Eukaryota; kingdom Metazoa; phylum Chordata; class Actinopteri; order Cypriniformes; family Gobionidae; genus Pseudorasbora; species Pseudorasbora parva. The sequence continues at coordinate 23,939,379 of NC_090182.1, forward strand.
TCCCTTTAGTGTCTCATTACTGATGCTGTGCACACTAAGGCCATCTCAATTACCTTAACCTCAAATATTGTCAATTAAACAGAAGAAACAAACAAGCGGGGGGAAAAAAAACCCTCCTTTTATGTCGTTTTTCGTAGTTATTAGTCCCCTCATGAGATAAGCTCCGTGTGCGCTGATAATCAGCCCAGAGGACGTGTAGGCCTACTTTCTGAACTTAAACAAGTCTCACACCCTGCTTGTTTGACTTTTTTATATTTTGACTTTGTACCTGGGGACCATGGTGACATTTCACGGGTGTGTGTTTTGTGGCAGAGTTGATATTAAGCAAATCTGCTGCTGCTTATATTTGCACTTAGGGATTTTAAAGTGTAAGCAAGAGGGAAAGGTTTCCGACCACCTGAGGGGAACGCATTCGATATTTGCTAAATAGATAGAGCCTCCAAAGGCACTCCCAGTATGAAACACACATATTCCTCCCCCCATAAGTAAATGTTCATATTCAATAAATGCTCTTCTCCGGTTTTGAGCCAAAGTAACACTGTGAGACTCCATTCAAACATGATTTGGCCTTCCATTAAAAACCATTATGTTACTTCTCTTGCTCTACAGTAAAATGGAAATTATGGCAGATCTTGATGTCGTGGATCTGTAGATCAACAGATAAAATGACAAATCCATTGGAAATCTCCAAGCAGCATATGGTGTAAGATTTAAGCCAGTGAGCTATTGAACCTAAGGCCAGGCTTAGCTGAAGGTAACAGACAGCATATATTCTAAATGTCTCTTGTGCCGTCTGTACCTCTGTTGTGTGGGAGGTAGACAGAGAGTGGTGTTGCAAATTTCTGTTTTATTTATCCCTCCACGCCCATGTTCTTTTGTGCAACATGTCTGGGTATACTGCAACAAACATATTTATCTGCATGCACAAAAAAATGTTGTTAGGCAAGACTGTTTCATTGAAGTCAAAACATGCAAAGAATTATGGGTGCTGAGGCCCATCCTCCAATTTATAAACCTGACGGTGTTAACACTGCAATTACATAATTGCTCCAGACACATATGCTAACCTTCCAGTTTGGTGGTGTGTATGTTTTGTGAGTGTGTGCATCCCTTCACAGCTATTACACAACATGACCTCAAACCTACATGAGTATTAGCAAACCATCAAAACAAACAAACCATAGCATTGTCTCAAACCTTTTGTCAAGTGTTGTGGAGTAACACTGACATCAGTTTTCAAAAAAATATGTTGTGAACGCTTCAGTTCATCATTGTTTTAGAATGGTGAAACTGTTTGTTCATGATACATTCAATTAAATGTTAATTTATACAACATAAAATGTTAAAAATGTATTAGTTTACACCATTCAAACGTTTAGCGTCATGGTAATGTTTTTGAAAGTATCTCATACTCACTTATATTTTTGATTATTACCATTTAAAATAACTATTCTATTTTAATATATTTTGAAATGCAATTTATTCCTGTGATGGCAAAGCTGAATTTTCAGCAGTCATTCCAGTCTACAATGTCACAAAGTGTCATTTCAGCTGCTTATTTTTTAATCATTATCTACCATTATAACATTAACTAACAGTTGTTATTGTGCTGCTTATTTAGTTGAAACCTGTTATATATACAGGTCCTTCTAAAAAAATTAGCATATTGTGATAAAGCTCATTATTTTCCATAATTTAATGATAAAAATTAAACTTTCATATATTTTAGATTCATTGCACACAAACTGAAATATTTCAGGTCTTTTATTGTTTTAATACTGATGATTTTGGCATACAGCTCATGAAAACCCAAAATTCCTATCTCAAAAAATTAGCATATTTCATCCAACCAATAAAAGAAAAGTGTTTTTAATACAAAAAAAGTCAACCTTCAAATAATTATGTTCAGTTATCAATACTTGGTCGGGAATCCTTTTGCAGAAATGACTGCTTCAATGCGGCGTGGCATGGAGGCGATCAGCCTGTGGCACTGCTGAGGTGTTATGGAGGCCCAGGATGCTTCGATAGCGGCCTTAAAGGGGGGGTGAAACACTCAGTTTCAGTCAATCTCATGTCAATCTTGAGTACCTATAGAGTAGTATTGCATCCTTCATATCTCCGAAAAGTCTTTCGTTTTATTATATTTGTAAAAGCAATATGGGCTGTACTGAGTCTTTCCATTAAAAAAACCGAGCGCCTGGAGGCGTATCGTGTGGGCGGAGCTAAAGAATGACATATGCGCAAAGCGGTGACGTCCTCAAGCGTGGAGAAGCCCATCTCAGCTATCTCAGCTAATAGATATGATCCAAAATCTAATTCGGAGGCTGAAATAGAAACAGCAACAGCAGGACGTCCGTCTCTGTGGTAAGTACTGTATTTAGAGGCCTGTCAACTTGACATGATTCGGTTTATGGACTATTGTATGCGACCAAACCTTAGTAGCAAGCAAAACGGTTTTGCACGTCAGAGTAGTGTAACGTTATAAGTTACATAGAACAGCAATGAAGTCCGTTAGTGCATTTGAATGATGAAGCACGTGATCGTGTCGTTTACTGATGTTTACATACGCGACGATAAGCACAGCACAGACATTTGAAGCAGTTTTACTCATCGGCTGCTTCCAGGACCGAACCTTTATCGCTGGGACGGCTCCGTCAAAAACACACTTCTTGGAGTGTGGAGATCCACTTTGCGATGCGACTGAAGCATTTCTGCGTTCAAATCGGTTCAAATACGCTGCCTTCCCGGAATGCTGTGCTGAAGCGTTGAAGTCGCCTTAATGTCAAAGTGGAGGAATAAAGTGGAGCGCGGCGCGGACTATAACCCACATTAGTGTTCACGGACGACTGGATCTGCAGCTGAGAGACTGTTTACAGCGTGCATTTCCTCTCTCGCGCTAGTGACGCACGTGCGCACCCTACCGGGAGAAGAGCCCGTACGGCCCATACAAGGACCTTCCGATCTTTTAACGTCAAGTAGACCCATACTCGAAAAAAACTCTCCGAAACTTGTGAGAAACCGGAAGGAGTATTTTTGACACAGAAATACTCTATCAAACGTCCAACATTAGTTTTTGAAACTTTGACTATGTTTAGGATGGGAATCCAAGTGTTTAACAGTGTAAAAAGCTCAGTATGCATGAAACAGCATTTCACCCCCCCTTTAAGCTCATCCAGAGTGTTGGGTCTTGCGTCTCTCAACTTTCTCTTCACAATATCCCACAGATTCTCTATGGGGTTCAGGTCAGGAGAGTTGGCAGGCCATGGCACAGGCACAGTAATACCATGGTCAGTAAACCATTTACCAGTGGTTTTGGCACTGTGAGCAGGTGCCAGGTCATGCTGAAAAACGAAATCTTCATCTCCATAAAGCTTTTCAGCAGATGGAAGCATGAAGTGCTCCAAAATCTCCTGATAGCTAGCTGCATTGACCCTGCCCTTGATAAAACACAGTGGACCAACACCAGCAGCTGACATGGCACCCCAGACCATCACTGACTGTGGGTACTTGACACTGGACTTCAGGCATTTTGTCATTTCCTTCTCCCCAGTCGTCCTCCAGACTCTGGCAACTTGATTTCCAAATGACATGCAAAATTTGCTTTCATCTGAAAAAAGTACTTTGGACCACTGAGCAACAGTCCAGTGCTGCTTCTCTGTAGCCCAAAGTGGCTTGACCTGGGGAATGCGGCACCTGTAGCCCATTTCCTGCACACGCCTGTGCATGGTGGCTCTGGATGTTTCTACTCCAGACTCAGTCCACTGCTTCTGCAGGTCCCCCAAGGTCTGGAATCGGTCCTTCTCCACAATCTTCCTCAGGGTCCGGTCACCTCTTCTTGTTGTGCAGCGTTTTTTTGCCACACTTTTTCCTTTCCACAGACTTCCCACTGAGGTGCCTTGATACAGCACTCTGGGAACAGCCTATTCGTTCAGAAATTTATTTCTGTGTCTTACCCTCTCGCTTGAGGGTGTCAATGATGGCCTTCTGGACAGCAGTCAGGTCGGCAGTCTTACCCATGATTGTGGTTTTGAGTAATGAACCAGGCTGGGAGTTTTTTAAAGCCTCAGGAATCTTTTGCAGGTGTTTAGAGTTAATTAGTTGATTCAGATGATTAGGTTAATAGCTCGTTTAGAGAACCTTTTCATGACATGCAAATTTTTTGAGATTTGAGAAAGTTCAATTTTTATCTTTACCTAATGGAAAATAATAAACTTTATCACAATATGCTATTTTTTTTGAGAAGGACCTATATTATAAATAGCACCATATCTTTAAAGGTGCTCTATAGCACCTTTGTCAAATGGTGCTATGTAGAATCCATAAGAGGTCCCATATCGCATTTTATTTCTTCCTCAATAATGGTGCTAAACGGCACCAACAGTAGTTATTTGGTGTGTAAATTGATTGAAAGGTTCTTTGTATGGCAGTGGTGCTATATAGCACCTTTATCAACCCAAAGAACCACTGAAGAACCGCTGAAGAACCATACAGGGGCTTGACAGGTTCTGTATATGGTAATGGTGCAATATAGCACTTCAGTCATCCCAAAGAACTGGTGAAGAACCGCTGAAGAACCACTTAATCACCAAAATGTGGTGCTATACAGCACTTAAAGTGGTTCCCCTATGATTACAAGCCAAAGAACCACTTTTATTACTATATTAGCACTGTTTCTTTCTTTTTTTTAGAGTGTAAATGTCTTTACTGTCACTTTTGTTCAATTTAATACATCCTCGTTAAATAAGTATTAATTTCTTCAACTGACCCCAAACTTTTGAACTGTAGTTCATGAAGAAATGAACATAAAACAAGATTATTAAAAGCTAAAGTGTTCATTCATGATGCTTAAGGCATTAAAGTTTAATTGAAGCTTACTGTAAAGTGTTACCATTACAGGTTTAAAGTAGCTTGTCATGCAGCTCTGGAATGAGATTTCCTATTTTTTATTTAATAAAGAAGATATGTAGTCGTTTCACCAGTCAAATAATTATTTACTCCCTTAAAAATTCCCAACAGGCTATGCTAATCCAGTGTCAACCAACTTCAGAAAAGGAGATCCGCTGCGGTGCAGGTGTGCTACTTCAGTATAGCTGACCTCTCCTAACCCTTCCAGCCACGTTAGATAAGAGGTTTCCCTTACTAGAGCAGCCAGGACTGTGTCACTGGATCCGGGTTTTCTGTGTTGAGCTTTAGGCTGGGGATGTCTGAGGCATTGGCTGGCATTAACACTAATGGCCCGGATTTACTGCTAAAACATGGCTTCTACCAGGGTGGTCTTTCCTCGACTTAGGGACGCATTCTTCCATGGCAGTTTGGGCTTTGTGTTCCACTGTATCTCTCTCTCTCTCTCTCTCTCTCTCTCTCTCTCTCTCTCTCTCTCTCTCTCTCTCTCTCTCTCTCTCTCTCTCTCTCTCTCTCTCTCTCTCTCTCTCTCTCTCTCTCTCTCTCTCCCTCTCATCCTTGTTTTAACGTTATCATTGCCACTGAAGCTTGAGGTTACCATCAATTAAGACAATCCAGAGGTTGTGTTCGTTCATGTTCTCTGCCAAACCCTTTGAGCTCTGAGTAGCACACAAAAGGAAACCTAAAAGAAGCACACCTCTCAAAGCAAAGAAATACCAAAGGATACAGACAACCAAAACTAAATGGTATGCCTCACCACCACAGAAACAACTTCAAACAAACATTCTAGTAGACATTCATTCATAATGAATCTCGACTCAGTTGTTCATACTTGCACATGTCACAATGACGTTTTATTTGTTCATTATTTCCACATGAGAGGAATACCAACTGACAAGTCTTCATCTTGACAAATCTTGATTTACCTGTGCACATAAATCACTGCAATTACAAAGTAAACTGACATAAATACATTTACATTTCAAAGGCGTTACAAATGTGTTTTTCTGCATTCAAATCAAATCAATTTGTCTCTCAGTTGTTCACAGTCATGCTCTGTAGATTATGACACAAACCCCCGAACAGTTTGTCATCTCTTCTTCAACACCTGCGGGTTACCTGGATAGAAATGTCTAACTACCCATGACAATTTGGATAAAATAAAGGCTTACGGTTATTAGGACAAATTCATGTTTGAGATGTATGGCATTTCTTGTACAGGTAGGTTTTTCATCCTTAAAGCTATCAAAAGAAATTATACAGAAGACATGAAAAAATAGCTCTTATGATCTTATCCCTGGAAGATTCCCTCACAACATTGCATGGTGACCAATGCTGTTTTGCACTTTGATCAACGGAACCTCCACCTAGCAGTATCACACAAACACATGTGCCCCGACACACACATTTGAACACCCTCGCCCACATTAAATATAATAATTAAGGGAGAAATCTTTTGATCCACATCTAAATATTGAGGAAGGCAACTCAGCCCCTTTGACATTTTTTCTCTTCCAGGCTATATTTGCTCAGCAATATTTACCTATCATGGCATTTCCGTTGTTTGTCAATTTTCCTTATGAGGCTGCCGTGTCTGTCAGAATGATGCACGGTGCTGACTACACATTTGGCAGGGTAAATGCCTGATATTTGCCTGGGCCAAGCTCATGTGAGAGGAATATGTCTCATATCTGTCATGGTAAGCACACAGGACAAATCGTTATTCTTCATTAGAATCTGATACTCCATTGCTGTATTTGACTTTACCTTCTATTTATATGTCAATCATGTTGATGAAAAACACACAGCTCAATCAAAGGTCAACACATTTATGATAGATGTGACTTATTTAAATTTGGCATAGAATCATATTTGAATAAAAAACTTTTAATTTAAATAAAGTAAATAAAATATATTTGTTTAGCAGACACTTTGACAAAGCATTATAGCCTACATATCAGTCGAGTGGGCCTATTACACTGGAACCGCTTCAAACGACCGCTTCAACTCGTGATTGACCAAATGTCCCCATAAGGATAGTATAACCTGAGATCAATTGCATTGTGGGGACCAAAAGGCTTTTATAGAATAGATAGAATGTACAGTTTGTACGGTATAAAAACCATTACGTCTATGGAGAGTCCCCACAAAGATAGTGAACCAGACGTGTGTATGTGTGTACATTGATCAGGCATAACATTATGACAGTGAAGTGAATAACACTGATTATCTCTTCATCATGGCACCTGTTAGTGGGTGGGATATTTTGTTGATTTTGTTGATATTTTGTTTAAAGTTGATGTGTTAGAAGCAGGAATAATGGGCAAGTGTAAGAATTTGAGCAAGTTTGACAAGGGCCAAATTGTGATGCCTATATACGACTGGGTCAGATCATCTGCAAAAGCTCTTGTGGGGTGTTCCCGGTCTACCGGTCTACAGTGTTCAGTGTCTATCAAAAGTGATCCAAGGAAGGAACAGTGGTTTACCGGCGACAGGGTCATGGGTGGCCAAGGCTCTTTAATGCACATGGGGAGTGAAGACTGGCCAGTGGGGTCCGATCAAACAGACGAGCTACTGTAGCTCAAATTGCTCAAGACGTTAATAATGAAAATGGACCACAGCGCAATGGAAGAAGGTTGCCTGGATGAATCACGTTTTCTTTTACATCACATGGATGACCAGGTGCATGTGCATTGCTGGAAAACATGGCACCAGGATGTACTATGGGAAGGAGGCAAGCCTGCAGAGGGAGTGTGATGTTTTGGGCAATGTTCTTCTGGGAAACCTTGGGTTCTGCCTTCCATGTGGATGTTACTTTGACACGTACCATCTACCTAAGCATTATTGTGGAACATATACACCCTTTCATGAAAATGGTAATCCCTGGTTGCTGTGGCCTCTTTCAGGAGGATAATGCCCTACCACAAAGCAAAAAGGGTTCAGGAATTGTTTGACGATCACAACTCTGAGGTGTTGACTTGGCCTCCAAATTCCCCAGATCTCAATCCAATCAAGCATCTGTGGGATGTGCTGAACAAACAAGTCCACGTTCAGTTTGATTGCGTTCAGTTTTGCTGATGATACTTCCATGAAACTATTTCTTTTTCTTTTTTTCTGCCTGCTTTAACTATGAGTGAAATGTCACTTCATCGTTGTCTATTAGACATTGCCACCTTGTAGAATAAAGGTGAATTGCAATTCGGTCATCAAAGATTTAATTATAGTTGTGCAGAAAAAAATATATACACAACTCAGTCGTTAGCAACTCTATACAATGTTCACAAAAAATACAAGTGAAAACAGGCATTTCCTTGTTATATTGTTTATAATAAATTGGTTGAGAAATATTAAGAAGCTTGATGTCTAACTTAAAAAAATGAAGGTAATGCATGACAGTCCAGGTCACTAAAGACACGAATTATGCGGTTAAGGGTTATCCCAAAATTATGCCAATTTTATGCCTTCATTCTGACAGATTAATTTAAACAAAATTATTCAAGAGTCATGTAATGTACTGTATAAATGGACATCGCTTGTTATGATTCAACAAATGTTATGACAGACTGTACATGCATGTTTTTACAGTTGACACATTGTCAACTGACTACTGATCCTGCCCACTACAGTAACTGAAGGTATAAGCAGTCTGAATGGTCCACTTGAATAAATGACATGCTATGTGTACATTTATTTTATTACACATTTAAGTTTTATTTAAGTTAGACTGACATTTGAAAACAATTTCAAAGGTAATGAATGGAAAAAAAGTGTGAGATATCTCCCTATTCAATAACCTTGTGGGCCTTTGTAAATTTGCCCACTACATAGGCTAATGCCCTGCATCTACGAATGAGTAAACTGACCAAGCACCTGCCGTTACTTGTCTTCTATCTTTTGATGCCTCAATTTTTCAGTGATCTTTTCTCAGTTTCAGTGGAAAGAGTAACGAGAAAAAAGAAAAATTCACAACTTTGAATCTCTGATTGATTGCACATTATGGCAGGGGTAGGGTAAACGTTAGGGAGACTTCACTTAGTTTTTCCATTTTACGTAAAGATGGAAAAGGGGGAGGGGGATCTGTCAAGAGTATTCATTTGATCTGAATGGAACTACAATTTATTCCTGGACAGCCATCCCAGTTCATCATGGAGAGGTATTCCCCAGCCAGCCTTTTGTCTCTGGTTCTGACAGGCCACAACTGCTATTCTAACCCTCAAGAGCGTGCTATATTAAATCAATATATAATATTACCAAGGTCAAAATGCAACCCATGATCAGCTGCATGTTTTCCCAACCCCTAGTGACAGACGCGTACCCATCTATCTCCCTATGACAAAATTCTTTCTGTTTTTCTAGAGGCTTCTTTCACACAGCATGTCCTACTAGAAGACAATGAAGGTTCAGATGATAATATTATTGTAGATGATGATGAAAACTGGTGGAAAGTGGTTTCAGAGGGCAATAATGGTTCATATTTAAGAGAATGGAGTCATGGTGGTTTGCTCTTTAATGGATTGAAATATAAACACAAGAACATGGATATTCAGCCAAGCCTGACATAAAATACAGGTTACAGTCAAACTGAAGGAACTTTTGTCTTAATTCAGACGGCACACAAAAGAAAGACAAAATGAGTGAAAAGGGATGCTTTGAAGTACAAGATTGCCATCTACTGGTAAAAGATAAAATACACAACCAAATCAAACTTAACAGTTTTATTGTGGAAAAGTTACATTGTGACTCAATGTATATTCATTGAGAACAGGCATCTTAAAAAAAACATTTAAAAAATAAAGCTGCTATCTGCAGTTCATATGAAACCATACTGAAAGAAAATGCTGTGCACATTTATGTTAACTGTATAATAATGTTAAACAGGATGTTGAACTGTGGAGATCTCTGCAGTGTAATTGCATTTTTGCATTATATTATGACCACATTGATTCTTCTCCCCTGGATGTAATGTCAGAACAGAAAATAAACACTGTTCTGTTTGAAGAAGACATGATGCTACCTTCATTTCACATAATGATCACTGTACGAATACTGAAAAAGAGAAAGTGTGTATTAGTGTGTATTTTATATATAAATGTATATATGCACGCACACACACACACACACACACACACACACACACACACACACACACACACACACACACACACACACACACACACACACACACACACACACACACACACACACACACACACACACACAAAAAAGGATTATTAGTAACACCACACTGATACTCGTTGGACCTTACTCGATACTCGTTTATCTTAATTCTTAATTCTACGTGGCACTGATTCAACAAGGTGCTGAAAGCATTCTTTAGAAATGTTGCCCCATATTGATAGGATAGCATCTTGCAGTTGATGGAGATTTGTGGCATACACATGCAGGGCATGAAGCTCCCATTCCACCAGATCCCAAACAATGCAGGTTGAGATCTGGTGACTGTGGGGACCATTTTAGTACAGTGAACTCATTGTCATGTTCAAGAAACCAAATTGAAATGATTTGAGCTTTGTGACATGGTGCATTATCCTGCTGGAAGTAGCCATTAGAGAATGGGTACATGGTGGTCATAAAGCGATGGACATGGTCAGAAACAATGCTCAGGTTGGCCGTGTCATTTAAACAATGCCCAATTGGCACTATGGGGCCTAAAGTTTGCCACGAAAACATCCCCCACACCACGACCAGCAGCCTGCACAGTGACAACAAGGCATGATGGATTCATGTTCTCATTCTGTTTACGCCAAATTCTGACTCTACCATCTGAATGTCTCTGCTGTCTTCTGCTGACAGCCCATCCGCCTCAAGGTTGTGTGTGTTGTGGCTACACAAATTATTTGCTGCATACTAGTTATTTCAGTCAAAGTTGCTCTTTTATCAGTTTGAAACAGTCGGCCCATTCTCCTCTGACCTCTAGCATCAACAAGGCATTTTGGATGTTTTTCACACCATTCTTTGTAAACCTTAGAAATGGTTGTGCGTGAAAATCCCAGAAAATGAGCAGATTGTGAAATACTCAGACCGGCCCGTCTGGCACCAACAACCATGCCACGCTCAAAATTCCTTAAATCCCCTCTCTTTCCCATTCTGACATTCAGTTTGGAGTTCAGGAGATTGTTGACCAGGACCACACCCCTAAATGCATTGACGCAACTGCCATGTAATTGGTTGATTAGATAATTGCATTAATGAGAAATTGAACAGGTGTTCCTAATAATCCTTTTATGGTGAGTTTAAATATATAATTGTTATTCAATGTAAAGATTTATGTGTGTTGTATATGAACATTTTTATCAACACAACACAAGATCATTAGTACATTCACAGAACTGACCTTTTTCCAGTAATCATGAGATCGAAGGCTTGGTTAATCTGATCTAAAGTCAGTTTGTGCGTCACAAACTCATCCAACAGAAGCTTCCCACTCATATAATCCTGCACCAACTTGGGCACCGCCTCAACACTCTTCCAACCTGTCAATCAGATAGGAAGGAAATAGAACTTACATACATTTTTGTCTGTGTCTTCCACCTAATAAACTCACATTCCACTAAAAAAACTGTAAAATATAAGAGCACTGTAAAATTATGAGAACTAATTCTCCATATCACATCAAACTGGTACTGCATTTGCAACATACATATCAGAACGCGGCCATGAGAGATATTTTAATTGATCAAGCATGCTTTTACCTCCAAAATAGGAGCCTTTCAGAGTTTTTCCTAGCAGGATATCCTCAGAGACCAGAGTTAGTTCCCCCATCCGGGTCCAGCCCACCATCACACAGACTCCCCCGGCAGGACTGCACGATTCCACAGCAGCCCTCTGATTGTATGATAAGATTTCTTAGTTTATATATGAATGCGAATCAGCAACGTTTTTCTATGACTATGTTGTTTGCGATATGAAATAGAACTATTTGACGATTAAAGTATTCCTATAAATGAAAATATACTGTTTTAAAAACCACATAAATAAAGTTGTAAATGTAAAAGAGAGAATCCACACCACAACTATAACAAAACTTGCACAGAGGAACACAATATCATTTCAAATCACTTTCAAAGTGAATTTTTTGAGACAGGGATATCTGCAGGTCAGAGTAATGGGGTGTCAAAAGTTTCCAAAAGGTACATAATGCTATAACAGAAACTAACCCCCAACCCTACCACACACCCTAAGGGCAGCTTTCGTGACCACATGCCCACTACCTTTCGACATGCCCATTACTCCGAACTGCAGTTACCCACACTTGGGATTTTTTTCCAGCTAATGATTGATAAAAAAATATATATATATAAAAAAAATAAAACCCATTTACAGCCAATCAGATTCCATCCTGCTTTAAAAACCTTGAGTATTTAAAGCGACAGATGACATAAACAAAGTGCTTATCATAAACAAAGATATCATGCATAGATGTGGATGTTAATAATGATAATTATAGTTATTATTGGTGTGAAAAGGTCATAACTAACCATGACGCCCACATTGCCCACACACTCAAGAGCGAAGTCAACTCCACCATTAGTCAGTTCCCTCAGCACTTCCTGAATGGGTTTATTGTGGTCTTTAGGGTTCACAAACTCAGTGGCTCCAAATGTCTTGGCGATCTCAAACTTGTCTGGGTTGATGTCGACGGCGATGACCCTGGTTGCACCGGCAGCCTTGCATCCCATGACCGCTGCCAGTCCCACAGCACCCAAACCAAATACCACACATGTAGAGCCGGATTCTACCTGCGAAAGACAATGCCAAACTATGCTATTTTTATTTTATGTATCATCTTTTTGCCATTATGCCAGTAGAAAAAACACACACATTGCCTGTGTTCACTGCTGCACCATATCCTGTAGATACTCCACAGCCCAGCAGACAGACTCTTTCCAGAGGAGCATCTGGGTGAATCTTGGTGACGTTGTCCTCTGGCACAACAGTATATTCAGAGAAGGTGCTGATACCAATAAACTGATGAACCTGCTGATTCTTACAGGTGATCCTGCTAGTGCCATCTGCAAGAAGACACTGCTGAGTTTGCTCCCTAGGAAATAAAGAGATTCTAAATGTAAGAACTAAAAAATAAAATAAAAAACGCATTAAAAATAAATATAACTAAGTCACAATAACTCACCAGTTTTTGGTGCAGAGGTTTGTCTTTGGACTCAGGCAGCGTTCACATTGTCCACACTGTGGCACGACTAGAGGAATAACTTTATCTCCTGCAGATAAATGATAGAATGGTAGAATACAGTGTTTTAAGTTAGAGCAAATTGTATATGCCTTTTATTTATTTATTGTATCACTATTAATAATACACACCGTTACATTTCTGTACTTATGCATAGACTAATAAAGGATAATAATCACTGTCAGTAACATGTTAAATAATGTATATATCAATAAAGGGTTTTTCAAATTATATTTTTATCAACTTCTGCCAATTAATATGAATTATTATATATATATATATATATATATATATATATATATATATATATATATTACATACAATATAATATATCATATTATATATATATCTTAATTATATAATTATAATTGTTTCCATATATGTCTATACTTGGAAAAATATAATAATTCATTGGCAGAAGTTTACTAGTTAAAGTAAAAAAAGATGGGCGATAGATTATTATTTACCTTTGGACATCTTTGTGACACCTGGACCGACACTCTCGACCACTCCTGCCCCCTCATGCCCCAAGACCACAGGAAAGGGTTGGGGATTCATAGTTTTACCAACCTCGTGCAAGAAAGTCCAGTCTGTGTGACATACTCCAGATGCTACTATCTGCCATAGGTCAATAGAAAGTCACTGGACAGATACACAAATGTTTATGTATGTTGAATGTGTAGTAAAATAAATAGTCTAAAATCATTTAGTTTAGACTGGAGTGAGGTGAAAACAGAACAAAGTTGTTTGTTAGATAGCTGATCATTTTATTACATTGTATATGGCAGAAAATGTGGCTATTTGTTAACTGTTAATGCTATTTCTAATATTGATATGATTATATACCAAAATAATTCAACCTGTTGGAACAAAAGAAACATCAAGATAAGAGATCATACATAATATGAGATATAAACATAAGATAATAAAAAATGATTGTTTCGTTGCATTTAAAAAAAAAAAATGGTGTGTGTGCGTGTGTGTGTGTAGGTCTGTCAGCCACCACCAAAGACCATTTTTGACCCAGGAAAAACCCTGCACATGTGAGATATTTGTTAAATCAAACTGTAGTTAATCAAAAAATGCAAGTACAGGGTTTCTTTTCCTTGTTGTTGCACAATAAAGCTGCACAATAACATTTTCAATTTGTAAATGAAAAATATGTACATATGTAAAATAATTTACTTAAGCAGCATACTAATGCATATCTGTATGATACATATTCCACCTCCTGTTATTCACATTCATTTAAGACATAATGGACTGTGTCTGAGATTAATACCTCATCTAGCATTCTTAGGGAACTTTGAGTTTTGAAATGGGAGTGAGCGCTTTTCACAAAACAAAACTCTGTTAGTGTCAGTTTGGTGTTTGTGTCCACCATAGACCGTAAACAATATGGACACGTCGTCTTCAGTGCCTTCCATTGACGAAAAGTTAAGTGTTATTTGCTTATAGAAGAAAAATATTAATTCCCACAAAGCTGCAATGCCTTTTGATTATTTGATCAAAACTTCTCTCATGGTACACTTACACACCCACATACGAGAGAAGTGCCAATCATATGCATATTCCACATTTTATCATAAGTGTGGGGACATGCATTGGTCTCGGTCTTGACTCGGTCTCGGCCTGTCTTGGTCTTGGTCTTGACTCGGTCTCGGGCCTTCAAAGTCTTGGTCTTGTCTTGGTCTCGGTTTAGGTGGTCTTGACTACAACACTAGTGACCAAGCCTCTCATCAGCAGAAAGAATCAAAAGGCTAGACTAATCTTTGCTGAGGAGCATGTTGTGTGAACAGAGGAGAACTGGTCCAAAGTTCATTTTAGTGATGAATGCAAGTTTAATTTATTTGTGTCTGATGGGAAACATTATGTTCGGCATCAAACTGGGGAAAGATTGAACCCAAAGTAGTCAGTGATTGATGGAGGAGGAAGTGGCATGGTTTTGGGGATGTTTCTGCAGCAGGAGTTGGGCCTATTATACAGCTACATGCAGAACCTCAGAACCTGTTTATCAGAACCTCCTTCGGCAACATGTGGTTCCTTCACTGTGAGCATCTCTCAATAGGCCCACAATGTTTATGCAAGACAATGCCCCCGATCACATTGCAAAACGGGTAAAGCAGTTACTTGAAAGTGAGAACACTGAAAAAATGAAATTGCCAGACCAGAGTCTGATCTAAACCCCATTGAAAGTCTATGTAAAATCATTGGTGACAAAGTTATGGCTAAGAAACCCACTACAGTTACCGAACTGTGGAAGAGTGGACCAAGATGACACCAGAGCAGTGTGAGTATCTAGTGATGTCCTGTGGCCGCAGATGTGCTGAGCTCATTCAAAGCAAGGGCCTCTATACTTCCTACAAATTTTTGACTGCTGTAAGCATCATATTTTAGTTGTAAGGTTTTTTTTGTGCTGCATTGGTTATTGTTCTCTAATTTTGATAACAGTGTTTTTGACATAATAAAGGTTTTTGTTGAAGTACTTTGTTCTTTTGTAAAACATGCTATCAGAACAATGGTATACCCACAGCTAATCGCCCTTCAAACTTCAAGCAATGAATATCAACAATATTTCTGAAAAAAAAATTGAATGTTTCTAAATTGTTCTCTAATTTTGATCTCCACTGTATATATGCTGATTACATGCATTATATATGCTGATAAAATGCAGACATGGCCAGTGAAGTGTGATTGACCTACCTTAATTCGTACTTCATGTGCTTTTGGAGGGGCAACCTCCACTTCCTCAATGGAGAGTGCTTTTCCTGGTTCCCAGGCCACTGCTGCCTTGCACTTGATCACCTTATATACATTTTTATATTATATATATTTTAAGACTAATATATCTATGTCTAAAACAACATGATTCTTTGATGACAACGATCTGAGGATTTTTTCAGTAATGTCCTTACCTTGCCCTCAGTTCCCATGACCACACACTTTTAAATCAATGAATTGTTTCCAAAGTTGTCAATAAACAGCCTCCTAAAAGAACATGAATAAAAATTAGAAAGCTTGTGTTTGTTTTTATAAAAAATGTTTTTACAGAGACGGGAGCTATTCTGGATTGTTACCCTTCAGACTTTATTACCAATGGATTTAAATGATGAAGCGTTATTTAATGTAATGTTACAGTACATTAATGGTATTTGTATTTTCTATGTGTGGGTTTATGTAAAATGTAATTTTTTTATGTGATGTTATAGATATAATGATACTATTTTCATTGATTGTTATTGATGGCGATGTGTCACAATGTGCTCAAGAAATGTTATTGGCCATTTTAGATTTTAAATTGGATCATCTTATAATTGTCTGTTTTTGTCTGATGAAGGTCATGGGACCAAAACATGCTTAAAATGTTTTGTATATTTGAGCAAGTGTGTGGGATTTTCTTTAATATATACTTAATAAATAATCTCAATCTTTTTCCTATGCACCTACCTATCACTTGCAGGTGTGTGAGGTTAATTGTTCATTGATATACAAACCAACAAGGAACAAACAATTTGCCAAAAAAATGTATAAACAAAATGGTTGAGACATTAAATGCATTAACGTATAAAAAATATTAACAGAAAAATCACTTAACACACACATATATATATATATATATATATATATATATACAGTACCTGACAAAAGTCTTGTCGCTTATCTATTTTCTAGAAATATCTGATATTAATTAAAAGTCAGGTTAATTCATTGGTGCTAAAAATAGCTCATATGAAAAGCTGAAACCCTCCCAAATGATGTTTAATGAACTGAAATAAATTATTTTCACAGAAAAAATATTTATCATGTAATCAAGACAGAAAGGTCAAATTTTGGCAAGACAAAAGTTTTGTCGCCTATACAGAAATTGAACAAATTTACTGCAAATACAAAAATATGTCAGCAAATTAAGTTGTGGTGCTGTGAGATCCAAATTTAATATCTTGTATGACTTCCATGAGCTTGAAGGACTGCATCCATGCGGTTTGGCAAGGATTCATACTATTTATTGATGAAGTCATCAGGAATAGCTAAGAAAGCAGTCTTGCATGCCTCCCAGAGTTCATCAATATTCTTTGGTTTCGTCTTCCATGCGTCCTCTTTCATCCTACCCCACATATGCTCAATGATGTTTATGTCTGGTGACTGGGCTGGCCAATCCTGGAGCATCTTGATCTTCTTCGCCTGAGGAACTTTGATGTAGAGATGGAAGTATGCGATGGACCACCGTCCTGCTGCAGAATTTGGCCTCTTTTATGGTTGGGAATATAAGAGGTAGCTAAGATTTCTTGGTATTTTAGACTATTGATGTTGCCTTCCAACCTGCAGATCTCTCGCACACCCCCATACTGGATGTAACCCCAGACCATGATTTTTCCGCCACCAAACTTCACTGTTTTCCGGGTGAATCTCGGATCCATTCTGGCTCCAGTAGGTCTCCTGCAATATTTGCGGCGACTGTGGTGTAATTCAACAGAAGATTCATCTGAAAAATCCACCTTCTGCCACTTTTCCTGCGTCCATCCTTTTAGCAGGCTGTGGGCCTTGGCAAATGCCACACGGTTTTTCAATTGTCTTTTGTTTAGTGCTGGCTTCTGGGCACTGATTCGACCATGGAGGCCATTTCGAGACAGAATCCGACAAACTGTTCTGGTTGACACAGGGACTTCAGGTGACCAGGTCTCGTGGAGCTCTGCTGCAGTGGAAAATGAGCTGGCCTTGGATTTTCGAGCCAACAAACGGTCCTCTCGAGCAGTTGTCTTGCGGGGTCTGCCTGACCTGGGCTTGTCAAAAACGTCTCCAGTCTCTTCAAATCTTTTTTTTTTTTAATCCTCTGTACTTGACGCTGAGAAACATTGAAGGTGTCTGCCACATCAGCAGTGGATCTGGTCTTCAGCCTCTTGATAATCAAAACTTTAGTCTCAGGGTGAATCTTAGGCATGTTTGCAGAGGTCTAGTTGCAGTTGATGTAAAGGTCTAGCGTACTGGGGTTCTTTTTATACACACCTGAGACCTAATTGATCCATTATTAGTCACAGGTGAAGCTCATATGACATGGTGACAACACTTATGTCTTTGCAAAAATTGACTCAATGGGCTTTACCAAGCTGTGAATATTAGAATACTTTTTGAAAGTTTAGTTTTTCACTGAAACATTATCACAAAAGCTGGTGGGATTAAAATGAGCCATTTCTTGTAAAAAAAAATCTTGATTAGAAATATATTTCAGCGGCACTTTAGGTCAATTTGTACACAAGCGACAAGACTTTTGTCAGGGACTGTATATATATATATATATATATATATATATATATATATATATATATATATATATAGGATCATAATCTTTAAACGTACTGTCATGATTTACCTTTATAAACCATCCATTAAAGCCTATATATTTAACTAATATTTATACTTGCGCACACAGAAGAGGTTGCATATATGGTGGCATATGTGTTTCTCCCCCTTGTGTGGTGTAGCAATAAGGAAGTTTGCAAGTGCACTATATCATGTCATATGCAATCGTTTTTTTACATTACAAACCATGCAATGCTTTTCATAGCAGAATGCTGTTTGAATAAGTTTAGAAAGACATATACATTTATTCACTTCACCTTATCTTAAAAATCAGAAATATGTTTAGAATTAATTTCACATTGAAGAGGATTGTGATAGTGTTTTGAGTAGTTTACGTGTAAACACATTTAATAAAGCAGATGACAGCATGCACAGATCTACAGCATATGTTTGCAGTCTATTAATAACTTACATTCAGAGCTGTTTTTGTCAGGGCTTGGGAGAGGATCTGCTGGTACTGGTGTACTTTGTACTAGTGCACAGCTGCTATATTGCTGCTAAATGTGTTACTGGATGATTGACCAATCCAGCAGCTGAACAAACTGCTGGCTGCATGTGATTGGATAGCCATTAGATAACTATGGGTCAACCTTCCTCTTCTTAACAAAAGCAAATACGTTTGCAAGCAAAACTTATGGACATGTGGAATATAAACAAGAACTAACAAATATCCAACACATTTAGCCTAAAAATTGTAAAAGCATACAGACGGGAGGGATACTTACTTATGCTTTACATTGCACAATGTAAATGAATATTAAATGAAGTAAACAAGGCGCAAAAATAGTGCAAGCATGCCATCTACTGCTAACAGAGAGAAGATACAACCACATCAAATTCAACAGACTTGGCTTTATTTTGTGGAACAGTTTCTATTCATAACAGATGTGTTCCTAGAATTTTCCTTGAGAATATAAACAAAAATAACAATGCTCTCTTCATTGAATATATGACTTTTCCTTTCCTATAGCTTTATTATCATTGCACCTATGCTATAGTTGCTGCATACAGGAAATGAAAAGGGACCTTTGGATTAGCAGATACAGGAGATAATCATTGTCTGATGTTTGCCATGTTTACAACGGCAGTTAACTGTCAAGATAACGGCAAAACTTATGACATTGAATCAGCCTTTCGTACGGTGCATGGTTTTTAGAGACGTAGAACAGGAACCCAACAAAAGCATTGATATTGTGTGTTCTGAATGTTTAAAGGATACTGGGAATCCCCTGCATTTCACATCTCAATCACTGTTCGAATACTGAGAAAGAGAGAAAGATTTAAAATTACATAAGTTTTAAAATATATATATTTTTTGCATTTCATGCGTAGACATGTAGGCACAATATGGAAGATATTTAGAATTAAGGTCCCGTTCTTTTCGCAATTCCATCTTTCAAACTTTAGTTTAGTGTGTAATGTTGCTGTTAGAGCAAAAATAATACCTGTAAAATTATAAAGCTCAAAATTCAATGCCAAGCGAGATATTTTATTTAACAGAAGTTCCCTTTCAAAGCCTACAGCGAACGGCCGGTTTGGACTACAGCAGGAAGTGCAGGGATGTAATGACGTCACTAGAACCATTTGTTGACTAACCCTCTACCCACAAGAACACGCAAAAAAGGGGGCGTGGTCTTTTTGCTCTCCCATGTGGAGAAGCTTGCGCATTCAGCGAATCTCCCCATTATGGTAAGAGGCGGGACCTTTCCGGGCAAAGTGCGCTAAGCTGCTGTCCAATTACAACACGGGAAGCGCTGGCCCAATCAGAATTCGTTACGTTCTTCTGAAGGAGGGACTTCATAGAACAAGGAAATCATCAGGCTGTTTTTAGGACAGAGGAAACAGCGCTGTACAGATAAGTAAATTGTGTGAAAAATACTGTTTTTTTTACACTCGAAACATGAACTCATGTTATATTCCACACTGTAAACATAATCAAAGCTTCGAAATTACACGAAGAATGGGACCTTTAAAATGTGTTCTTCCATTATCGCAAATGTTTACGTTTAAATCCAGAGAACTCAGCTATTTTAACCAGTGTAGTGGTCAATGTCATTGCATCGCCTATCAATTTGCGTAACCCCCATTTCCAAACCATGAAACCATGCAAACGCCAAATATACTTTATATATCAAATGTTTTATTAGACTGGTGAGCAATTGTTTGGATACTTTTATGAACAAAAAAAATCGTTGTTATATAGCTCAACACGGTTAGTTAGTCTTGTTTGGATCTCGTTTTGTTGATTTACCGCGAGTATAACATGTTTGTCCAGTACCATGCATGCCTACAAAACAATGCTATTTTGTAAAGTGGTTAACATAGCCACTGTGGCAAGCAGTGAGGCGAGGGACTGTGAGAGTAGGACAGTGGTGAGTGATAAGGAGCGCCAGCTGCGCACCACACCTGTCTCGTCTCATGGCGGAGTGACAGGAGTATAAAAGGAGGAGCGAAGACAGTGGAAAATGAGAGAGGACCAGGCCCGGATTTATGTTATGTTTTGTTAACGTTTTGTGAAGTGTGTGTGCGGGCAGTCCTCCATGAGGGGCTGCCCACGTTACTTTTGTTTTGTTTATCGTTATTTGATTAAAAGTTGTTGAATGTTCACCGGTTCCCGCCCCTCCCATCTACATACCCCGTTACAGCCACATAAATAATACAGCATTTTCTCCATCATATAATATATTTTAAAATGAGTTGCATCCATTTAGCAAAACAAGTCATTCAGCATTTATTAATATGATATTCTAACATCGATCTAGCTTACAGCAGTGTGCAAGTGTCTCATAGCAGCCACTGAGCGAACATTACAGTATATAGCTAAATAAGATAAGCAGTGCTGTCTGGTGCTTTTCATCACAAAACAAATTCATGATTGTGTTCTTTAAATGCAAATAAAACTGACCTTTTTCCAGTGCTCATGAGATCAAAGGCCTGGTTAATCTGATCTAGAGTCAGTCTGTGCGTCACAAACTCATCGAGCAGAAGCTTCCCACTCATATAATCTTGAACCAATCTGGGCACCGCCTCAACACTCTTCCAACCTGTCAATCAGAAGGGTAATTACTTTATAATTATTCATTTTTCACCTTTACCATCCAAACAGATCACACTAACACAGGAAAAGTTGCAATGGAGCAATCTTGGCAATTACCTCCAAAATAAGTGCCTTTCAGAGTTCTTCCTAACAGGATATCCAGGGGGGACAGAGAAAGTTCCTCCACTTCAATCCAACCTACGATCACACAAATCCCCCCTGCAGGACTGCATGCTTCCACAGCAGCCCTCTGATCAGAATAAACTGTATTAGTTCAATTAACCACAGGGCACATACAGTAAATTATATTCATCTACAATCAACTTGACTTGCTTATAAAAACAACATTGAAGTTAGTACATCTCTGAAAAATAAACAGCTCTACTAATAAACTTCTAGTTATTGGTTACTGGTACTAACCATGACGTCCACATTGCCCACACACTCAAGAGCGAAGTCAACTCCACCATTAGTCAGTTCCCTCAGCACTTCCTGAATGGGTTTATTGTGGTCTTTAGGGTTCACAAACTCAGTGGCTCCAAATGTCTTGGCGATTTCAAACTTGTCTGGGTTGATGTCGACGGCGATGACCCTGGTTGCACCGGCAGCCTTGCATCCCATGACCGCTGCCAGTCCCACAGCACCCAAACCAAATACCACACATGTAGAGCCGGATTCTACCTGCGAAAGACAATGCCAAACTATGCTATTTTTATTTTATGTATCATCTTTTTGCCATTATGCCAGTAGAAAACACACACACATTGCCTGTGTTCACTGCTGCACCATATCCTGTAGATACTCCACAGCCCAGCAGACAGACTCTTTCCAGAGGAGCATCTGGGTGAATCTTGGTGACGTTGTCCTCTGGCACAACAGTATATTCAGAGAAGGTGCTGATACCAATAAACTGATGAACCTGCTGATTCTTACAGGTGATCCTGCTAGTGCCATCTGCAAGAACACCCTGTTGAGTTTTCTCCCTAGGAGGCAGAGAAAAATGTCCATGAATGTCAAACAGATTCAAAAGCAAATGTTAATACAACAAAAAGGACAACAGTCCCAGACAACAGGTTTTTTTGTATTTTATTCTAACCAGTTTTTGGTGCAGAGGTTTGTCTTCGGACTCAGGCAGCGTTCACATTGTCCACACTGTGGCAGGAACAGAGGAATAACTTTATCTCCTGTAGAAAGAGGTATGATAATGTTTACACCTTTGCTTTACACTCTTCTAAACTCAAGAGTCAAAAATGAAGTGATTAGAGTTTTTCTCAGTCACTTCAGTGCATTTCTCAGATCACAAAGCTACTTGTTCAACCTCCACATCATATAGTCACTTGTGCACATCATAAAAGCAATTCCTCATTATTTTGAACAAATTCTAAATGCTTCAGTACATTCATGCAATTGATTGTGTACAGTTGCCTGCGGTTTCCTACATTATCATGTTTATCATGTTGATCATGATATTAAACTGGTTCTCTGTTGAATAGTCTTATCCCTCAAAACATCTATTCATCTATTCGAATTTCACCAATGAAGGTGAATGTAAAGAATTAGATCAACCAGTTCTCAGTTGCTCAGCGTTACATCTCATGAAGCGTCATTTGGTAAGCATAGACAGAGCACAACACAGAATTACAAATTCTGACAATGGAAACAAACAGGGTCAACAGCAGGAAAGAAGATGTAAGGATGTGTGGTATAAAGGCAAAACATTGGACGAGGTTGAAGAGGTCAAGATTGTAGACATGTTTCTGATGAAATAAGGGCCACTACTGTTGATCATGCTCTCAATCATGACCTTATTGCCGAAGTGAGTCGAAAGGTACAGCCGAATGTTGCAACAGGTAATCCATTGTGTGGAGCCGCTGTACGAATGGTTTTGAGAAATGCACTTACTGGTTTGCAAATCTCAAGGATGATTCAAGAAATTAACCAAAGTGATTGAGAAAAACTACAAGATGATGTAACTGAGAAATGAGAAATCAATTCCCATTCATAAGCTTTTCATCTCTTTAGAAGTAACTATGATTAAGTGTTTGCAGTTCATATTTTTGATTTACCTTTAGACACCTTTGTAACTCCTGGACCAACACCCTCCACCGTTCCAGCTCCCTCATGTCCCAGGATTAAAGGAAAAGGCCGTGGCTTCATTTTAGCAACATCATACAGGTAAGCCCAATCTGAGTGGCACACGCCAGATGCTGCTATCTGACAATGATTGATGAAGTCATTGTTCAGTGAAATAAATTAATACTTGGTCTCTTAAAAGCACAAGAAAAAACTAAGCATATAGTTGATAGCGAGAATAGTGGTTACCTCTTATTCTCAGTAGGGCTGTAACGATATGCGATATGAAATCGCAATACGCAGGTCCACGAATCTGTATCGCGATGTGAGAAGGCAGAATCGCGACACACCCCTTCCAACTCCCAGAATTATCCTTCCTGTCCAGGTCCAACTTTTAAGTCAGCAGTATGGCAACATTTCAGCTACCCGGTGGAGAACAAGGATGGCAATCGTGTAGTTGACAAGACCCACACAATTTGCCGTAAGTGTTTCAAGAAGCTTCCCCAACCGGCTGGCAACGTGGTGTGAGCGTGGCGTTTCTGTTGCGTGTCATCCGCGGGGCGGCTGCGTGGCGTTTTCTCTTTCTTTGCACACTAGAAGCGTGTCTGACACGGCGCTTCTGTTGGTATTGATGTACAGGAGGCCCTATACTTCATGTTAAATATATATTGCCTATTGGTACCGCAAAGAAAACGTCGGCAGTAGCCTATTGACCATACAGATATATGGTATTGACGGCAAAATAGGCTACAGAATACTGTACAGAATAAAACTGTTTTGTCCCCCCCATATCGAGGTTTGTATCGTACCGTGGGTCAAAAATCGTGATACGAACCGAATCGTGGGTTTGGTGTATCGTTACAGCCCTAATTCTCAGGCGTTATAAGTTGTTTTTTAAGTTTGTGCAAGGCTACATGTATATTATTTTTAGGCTAACATAAAGAATATAATAAACCTACCTTAATTCGTACTTCATGTGCTTTTGGAGGGGCAACCTCCACTTCCTCAATGGAGAGTGCTTTTCCTGGTTCCCAGGCCACTGCTGCCTTGCACTTGATCAACTTAGGATTATAGAGGATAGTATTGATTAAAATAAATGACAGACAGGGCATAATGTTACAAAAGATTTCTATTTCAAATAAATGCCGTTCTTTTAAAAAATGTATTCCTCAAAGAATCAAAAAAAAAAAAAAAAAACTGACAATAAATGTTTCTTGAGCACTAAATCGGAATTATTTCTGAAGCATAATGCAACATTTTAATAATATCCCACACTACTGTTTTTACTGTGTTTCTGTCTGTTTTAATAAATCCAGCCTTGGTTGAGCATTAGATAACAGTTACTCAAACATTATTTTTATATCCTCTTATATCCTTACCTTACCCTCAGTTTCCATGGCAACCACACACTTTCTATGAAGTGAATCTTTCCACTGTGGGCTTGCAGAAACATAACAATTATATCAATTAAAATGCTGAAACAAAAGCATACATATTCTGCTGATGATTATGCAAAAGTTATTCCTGTCGAGAATTATTCACTGTCTAGTACTCTACTGTGCTAATTTCTATTAAACTACTTTATATTTCTGCATATAAAAATACAACTTTTTAACATTTAAAAAGACAGGAGATGCATGTTACAAATATCTACACTTAACTCACTCAATAGGGACTCAAGAGAGCGGTGTTGTTGTCAGAACTTGCCACTTTTTTCTGCTTTGCAATGATATTTAGAATTTGGGATGCTGGCCAAACATGTATGATTGGCTTACCATCTTTCTTCTGCGCAATGGTTGCGGAATCAAAACAAGTTGGAACGTGCATCTCCATCTTGTGGAGCTGTTTGGAAACTACATTCATTTCATTTTTCACCCTTACTTCCAAAACATTTCTTTCTTCTCTGGAACACAAAATGATAAGCAGAATGAGCCTAATTCTCGACCTTCACTTTCTACATATGAAAAATGCCAACGACAGTACCCTAAAAGGTATGTACCTCCCCACAACTCCCAATAGGGCGGGCCAATGGGCCAATTAATGGCACCTGGTTTACAACAAACCACTTGAATTATCAGTCACAATAACAAATGTAGCGTTTATCTTGAGTGAGGGGGAAAAAAGGAGACTGATGGCTTTACTAGCTGTAATTGTGCTTTTTGTTGTAAGATGCTGTAGTAGCACATTGTCAGTGGAAGGTAGATTAAAAATTACATATTTAAAAAGTTTAATATTTTGATTGGTTTATGTCTTTGGCTGAAACCATACCTCTTTATCACCTCTGGGATTGTGGGTTTTGAAACTGCTGTGCTTAGAAAGTCCACAGTTGTTAAGACAATTAATATGTTTTGAGTCTATTATTATTATTTTTATTTATTATACAAGTCGTGTGTTGCCAACATTTAGTTTTGTTTTATACCTAGAGCCCCCTCACTCCTCTAATGAAGCCAGCAGTACAGACACCACCTATGGCTTTGTGGCCTGTGTGTTTGCAGTGCTGTTGTATGGAAGTTACTTTGTTCCTGTTAAAACGATAGATACCGGCGATGGTGAGGAGTTTAACTGTATTTCTACACTCCACATCAACTTTTGACCAATCTTCTCAACGTCTGAAAATCTTCTGTCTTTACAGGAATGTTTTTCCAGTGGATTTGCTGTTCAGCCATTTGGTTTGTTGGACTGGTTGCTGACACATTGTTTCACCCCTCCAGAGCTCATCCTGCAGCTATGCTTGGAGGTGCACTTTGGGCCACTGGTAAAGCATATGTGTGAGCGAATAAATATGTTTAATATATATACAGATGTCATTTTTTAACAGATTTACTTCTCAGGAAATATAACAGCTGTCCCAGTTGTGAAGTTTATTGGCCTTGGACTTGGAATTTTGCTTTGGGGTTCCAGTGGATTGTTAATTGGATGGGCAAGCTCAAGGTAAGCTGGCTTGATGTTTGACAGAAGGGGCTTATAGGGATGTATTGAACTTCCTGATGGAAAACTTTGGAGCTTTGATTTATATGCTGGTCCAGGGCTGTGTTTCCCAAAAGCATTGTCAGCCAAGTTGATCATAGAGGACATCGGTGGCAATAGACCGTATTCATACACAGCAGTGCTATCTGTGGGGGATATACTTTTCAGTGGGGTTGTACTATTATTTCATATTTTTTTAATTGTTCTGCTGACAAAAAACTGCAAAATATATTTCCATTTTTTAGTCAACAAAACTTTTTTTTTTTTTTTTTTTTTACAGCAGATGTCACTGAAAACAATGCAAGTGTCTCCATCACTGCACTGGTTTCATACATGTCATGGCACTGCTCTAAATAAGGTCTATGGTCTCCACGATCATCTTGGGCTCACAATGCTTTTGGGAAACGCAGCCCTGGCTATTTAACGCAGTTTAAGCTAGTTGACGCGAGTGAGACAATCGGAAAATATATTGAATGTTTACTTCATGTAGCTTGTAAAATCAATGCAAAATATGTTAAACAGTTCTTTAGATAAGTGGACTTTTGTACTGGAATTTTTGATCTATCATTTCAAGAAACAAGTTCTGTTGTAGCCAGAGTCTCCGTAGTATGTATTGTGTTGTTTTAATGCACTTTTCTTAAACAATGTTTTACACAGCTGTGTGTTTTTGGTAACCCTTTTACGATAAGGTTCCATAGTTGACATGAACTATCAATAAAAAAAATATAAAAATAAAGTTTAATGTAAATTTCAACATTAACTAATGCATTATTAAAATGCATGCATTATTAAAATTAAAAAAAGTTTGATCTGTTAATATTTAAGCTAAGACCTGAGCTAACATTAACTAACTAGTGTGTATGTGTGTAACAGTAATTTTTATTATGTACACAATATATAAGATTTTTAGATTCAAATATCCAAAAACCACCAAAACAATTTTACATATTTACACTAAACGTTTCCAACACTGTTTAAATCCAAAGAAATTATCTATTTAACCAGTGTAACATCCCGTGTCTGTGTGTTCAGTTTTCCTGGACATAAATTCATCTTTGTCACTGACAATACTATACATCCACAATATCACATAGAGAAGTGCATAAAACAAATGTGTCCCCGTAAAAAAAAAAAAAAAACACATAGGACATGCATTCACATATAAAAGCACCTACGATATGTCTCATTCTATAATTAAGAATTTGGTTAAAGAAATTCAGCACCACTGAAACAAATGATCTCTTGTGTATATATTTTTAATATAGCCCTGAAGGAAGGGCTTCAAAGCGGAAAAGGAGAGGTTGAGTGTGTTCTGAATATACTCCAATTGCCTTTTTTCATAAAGTGTGGAAACGGCTCTTGTATTGTACTGTTTCTGGCAGATAATCTTATTTGATTCGTTAATTACTCGTGGCAATTTATTTTTCTACCATGTTAAATTTTCATACCACGAAATAATGTTAAATGTTAAAATAGTGATCTTATTTTGGTTCCCACTACATTTCTTTGTCTTCCCAATATTCAGTTGTAGATGACTGTTATCAAAACGCTGTACGCAATGCTCAATTGAGTCCTTATAGATTAATAGATTCAACTATTCATGTCTGTTTGGCAAGAAAAAACAAATCATCAGCATGCTTGATCAGGGTGAGGTCATACTGTAACTGTGAAAAGCAAGGAAATTGTACACATCCCTGTGGTAATCTTGAATTCAGATGAAATTCCATTGGCATGAACTCTCCGAGGCTCTAACAGACCGTAAACGCTACTTCCACCTAGTTCATGCAATCTTTCTTTCAAAATTTGTACAGTATTGAACGCCGAGGTGAAATCCATAAAAATAATTTACATCGACATTTGTCTTATCTAGGTGTTGCTGGACCTTATGTAGTAAGGTCAGAGAGGCATCTATCATATAAGCAAATTGTAATAGATCTAGAGCTATTCATTTGTGTGAGCATTTCTTTACATAATAAACTCTCCATATACTTGAACAGAACAGACGTTAATGCAATTAAAGAGCTCTGGCCTAAGATGTTTTAGGGGTTGGAATAAATTCCTGTAGAAACCATGGAAACGACAAAGATGCTTTAATATAGTATGTATTTTATTAGACAGGCGAGCAACTGTTTGGGTATTCCTTTACAGAATACATTTACAGAAGTTTGGATGTAAAACAGAAAGCTAATCATTATGCGAACCCAGGGTAACATTATAACACAACTTTCAACACACTCAAATGTATTTAGTATTGTTTTAACCATGTAAAACAGGACTGTTACCCCACATACACAACGAAAAAACACAAGCAGCCGACTGTAGCGGAACCATAAAAGCTCAGAGACCGGTGTTTAGCACAGGACTCTCATTAGCATTTATTCCCAAGGGAGCTCTCTGTGCATATTGCTTTATACTGCCTTAACGTTAATAAAACTTTAATACATTTGCTTATTCATTAACATGATTTCTGCCCGAGTCTGTCAGATTCCTTTCCATTGGCTGCGGAGATGAAGTCAGGACTGCAAATTCCATGATTCCACGCTCATTTATGGTGGCATCAAGTCTTTTTTTTTCAAATAAACCACCTCTAGCTGTGAAACTTGCAAACTGTGCCTTTAACACAAATGTATTGTTAGCTAATGCATAAGGTTAACTAGTGGAACCTAATTGTAAAGTGTTATCCATGTTTTTATTTGAAGGCATTGGGGAAACTTACCTCTTAAGTCATTCCTTTCAAGGTTTGGCTGGTTTGGGCTGCATCCTGAGGAAGTGTCCAAACCGATACTCAATTACTGTGGAGCTGGCCTCTGTCTGCTAAGGTAACGGGAGAGGGCTTTTTTTCCCCTTGCTGGGAATCTAGTGATGATCTACCTCCAAATGCATACATCAAGATGACGTGTCTTTGGCTAATTAAGGTTGACATTTTACAAACTAACATTGTTCATTCAACTAAAAAGGTGTTTTTAGTCATCAGAAATCCAAACCAATGGAAAGGAAATTCTTCAGGCACACCTCTCTAATATGGACAGACAATATTTCCCAAAAAAAGTGTGTGTGTGTATTATTTATATATATATATATATATATATATATATATATATATATATATATATATATATATATATATATATATATATATATAATATTAAAAAATCACCTTTTGAGATGAAAGTGCTGCTGTCTTACCTAAAAGTTTCTCTGAAATTGAAAAAGCAATATATTGTGTAAGGCAGACTAAACCTCCTCCTAACACCGAAGTCTCAATGTATTGGATCTACAGTTCCATCTGATTTTATGGGATATGAAATAAAAACATCTTTGCATTGTATTTATTGTGAGAGAGAACCCTTTGACTTATTCCTTCTCTCATAACACAACATTGTCTTTGTTTCAGTGCCATCATATTCTTCTTTGTAAAAAGTGATGGTCAAAAACGTATTTCTCCTGAAACCATGCCTTTGTTAATTGATGATAGGGTAAGTTTGTTAGGGCTTTTCTATATTTAAGAGCTTTTTGGATGTTATGTAGAATATTGTTTGGTGTATTTTGTCTTGGATACACACATCTTTGCTGACTTTGAGTGTGTATGTATTCACACTTTCTTTAGAGGTTGAATCCAGACAACACAAGCCCCAGTGATTCATGGGTGGACACAGTTTCACCAAAGAGCAAAAGAGTTTTGTAAGTATCTGTAGTTCCAGTCCGACGTTTTCGTCAGACACTTCTGATTCTGATCAACACTGTACTGGAATGTCAGAGGGCTTTTTTTTCTGTTTATGTATGCATGCATCTGTATGTATATAAAGTTTGTGAATTATGTATGGTACTTTCAGCTTTACGCTCTAATATTGTAATATTTTTTTAAAATCTGGAATATTTATTTTTCTATGGTATCCTCTTGTTACAGTGGCTGCATCTTGGCCATATTTTCAGGTGCCCTTTATGGCTGCTCTTTTGTGCCCGTTTTTTATATTAAAGTTCATGCCACAACCAATTCAAGTATGTTCTCTGGATCTAGTGAGAATGGTATGTATTTTATGTTTGAATGGTATGACTAAATGGTTTTGATATCAATAGCATGCGATTTTTGTATTCCAGGTTAATTAGATGTTAAAAAGCCTTTTATTGGCTATTCTAACATGTTTTGCTGTCCCTTTTCAGAAATTGATTACTGCTTTGCCCATTACAGTGGAATTTTCCTCATGAGCACAGTGTATTTTCTCACTTACTGTGCAATCATGAAGAACAGGCCTCGGATCTATCCCAGAGCGATCTTGCCTGGTAATTAATGTGCATTCTATTCAATTCCATTCCATCTTTATTTTAACTTGGATGAAAGGACCGTGTTGCTGTGCAGCTCCACCACATTTGTGATGTATTTGCAAAGCAACTGTATTGTTAAAGTATGCACTATACAATATTTCCCCCGAATTTCGAAAGCTTTCTACTGAAATTTGAGTTCTTTACTAATGTAAGATCTTCCATGCAGGTTTTCTGAGTGGCTTGATGTGGGGATTAGCCACATATGCATGGCTTACGGCAAATTACTACCTTAGTGCAGTGGTCACATTCCCTATAGTTAATGCTGTAAGTATGGCACAAAAGAAAATCTTTCATGCTCTCATTCACCTTGCATTGAAAAGCTTATGTAATGACAGTGTGTTCTACTTTGATTTCAGGGTTATGGCTTAGTAGCTGCTCTGTGGGGAAGTGTGGTATTTAAAGAGGTCAAAGTAGGTAACAAAGCTATTTGTATTTATTTAGTATTTTGGATGACATTTTTACTTGCCCTAGTTTGACACTCTTTGTTTTTCACATGAATGTGAGTGTGTAAGTTTAGATCATAGTCATGTTTTAATTTGCTATTGATTCATTACCAGTAATACTTA
The DNA here is from genome assembly GCF_024679245.1 of Pseudorasbora parva. Taxonomy (NCBI): domain Eukaryota; kingdom Metazoa; phylum Chordata; class Actinopteri; order Cypriniformes; family Gobionidae; genus Pseudorasbora; species Pseudorasbora parva. The sequence continues at coordinate 23,970,814 of NC_090182.1, forward strand.
AAGGGGGGGGGGGGGTGAAATGCTGTTTCATGCATACTGAGCTTTTTACACTGTTAAAGACTTGGATTCCCATCCTAAACATAGACAAAGTTTCAAAAACTAATGTTGGACGTTTGATAGAGTATTTCTGTGTCAAAAATACTCCTTCCGGTTTCGGCAAGTTTCGGAGAGTTTTTTTCGAGTATGGGTCTACTTGACGTTAATAGAACGGAAGGTCCTTGTATGGGCCGTATGGGCTCTTCTCCCGGTAGGGTGCACGCGCGCGTCACTAGAGCGAGAGAGAGGAAATGCACGCCATAAACACTGCTCTCAGCTGCAGATCCAGTCCTCCGTGAAGACTTATGTCGCCGCGCTCTACTTTATTCCTCTGGGTGACGTCGAGCGACTTCAACGCTTCAGCACAGGATTCCGGGAAGGCAGCGCTGCATTTGAACCAATATGAACGCAGAAATGACGGGAAGCTTCAAAGCATCGCTTCAGTCACGTCTCAAAGTGGATTTCCACGGTCACTGCTGTCACAGGACTTTGCCAAATCATACCAAAGAAGTGTGTTTTTGACGGAGCGGTCCCAGCGATAAAGGTTCGGTCCTGCTTTGGAAGCAGCCGGTGAGTAAATCTGCTTCAAATGTCTCTGGTATGGGCTCGTCGCGTGAGTAAACATCAGTAAACGACACGATCGCGTGCTTCGACATTCAAATACGCTAACGGTTACTCCATTGTTGTTCTGTGTTACACTAGTCTGACTCTGACGTGAAAAACCGTTTTGCTTGCTACATCTAAGGTCTAGTCGCATACAATAGTCCATAAACCGAATCATGTCCTCATAAACTGCTTGTAAAGACACAGAAATGTTGACAGGCCCCTAAATACAGTACATACCACAGAGACCGACGTCCTGATGTTGCCGTTTCTCCTGTTCAATTGATTTCTGCCTCAGATTTGATTGTGGATCATTATCTGTATTAGCTGAGATAGCCATTGGGTTTCTCCAAGCTTGAGGACGTCATCGCTTTGCGCGCTTGTCATTCTTTAGCTCCGCCCACCCTCGGTTTTTTCCGGAAAGACTCGGAACAACCTTATATTTCTTTTATAAATATGATAAAACTAAAGACTTTTCGGAGATATGAAGGATGCAATACTACTCTATAGGTACTCAAGATTGACATGAGATTGACTGACACTGAGTGTTTCACCCCCCCTTTAAGAAATAAAGAGGAAACTCCTGTTTAGGCCAGGCTAACAAACTGATTTTCTTTCCTCAGGGTCTTGGGAACTTGCTGGTGTTTGTTTTGGCATCATGTGTTGTGCTAGCAGGCTCACTGTTAACTGCTTATTCAAAGATCTGAGTCTGTACGTTGGTACCACAAGGTGGCAATGGTGGATCAGGTTTTAAAACGATATTCCTGCCAGAGTTTGCAGTCACTGAACAGTCATATCACCTTGAATAATGGCTCTGCAGTTGCTTAGTAGCCCTTGATGAAATGTGCACGTTTCTTGCTATTGCCTTTTAATTGCTGTCAAAATTAATTCTAGGTTTTCTGTATGTTCACATGTATTTGAATTAAACAGTTTCTCCTTTCTGGCTATAGGCTTAGGCTATCTAAAGTAGATTTGTGTTATGTATTCAACGGAATCTACAGCCTTTCATTTCATGTTTTTCACTTTAAAATAAGGGTCCAAATCACTAGTAGTTCCTGCAGAATGACTAGTAACACTTAAGAAAGAACTAGTGAAGCCTGTACATTTTCAGAGTAAAAAGAAGATTGGTTACATTTCAGACAAGCTATAATGTTGTGATTTATTAATTAATTGACCATTCTTTTTAATTTGTCAGTTAGTTGAGTTAGTAATGAGGCTAATCTTATTTGGAATTTGATTACCTAAATATACCTACATTTTATATTACTGATTATTTTAACTTTTTTCATATTAGTTCACATTAAAAATAAAAATTACCCCATGATTTACTCACCCTCCAGCCATCCTAGGTATATATGATTTTCTTATTTCTGCTGAACACAGTCGGAGTTATATAAAAAAAAAATATTAACTTTTCAAAGCTTTATAATGGCAATGACGGGTTCCATTGACTCTACACCGATCCGGGGATTAATAAAGGTATTCTGAAGCGAATCAGTAGGTTTTTGTAAGAAAAATATCCGTATTTAAAACTTTCTATAGAGTAAAATATCTAGCTTCCAGCAGACCGCCTTTCCATATTCAACTTACGGGGGAAAAAAACATAACTAGCATGATGTATGACTTGGACGTGGTCAAGCATTTTGAACTGCGAGGCCCTATACTTTCTGTAGAAGTTGAATATGGAAGACGGTCTGCTGGGAGCTAGATATTTTACTTCAGATGGCCTTTATTAACCCCCTGGAGCTGTGTGGAGTATGTTTATTATGGATGGATTGGCATCTCTATTTTCTTTTTTTTTTTTCTTTTTTTTGAGCTTCAAACACAGTAGACCCCATCACTACCATTATAAAGCCTGGGAGAGCCAGGGCACTTATTAATATAACTCCAATTGTGTTCATCAGAAAGAAGAAAGTCATGTACGTAGTACACTTAGGATAGCTTGAGGATAAATAAATCAGTAGGTACATTTTATTGTAAACTACTCCTTTTAATAGTAGCTGAAGTGTTAATGTAGTATTTGTCCTGCATTACTTCCTGCATATTTAGATACCATCATTCTAAATTGTTGGCATACATTATTATTATTATTATTAAATGGTATTGCTTCATATTAACAGCAGCAAATTCAAAACAACATTGTTTACAGGCAGGTGTGCACAGGAAACTTCTTCCTGCTGGAAAATGCTATTGTAAATAATTTATTGAACCTCTTCCTTATTGTTAATAAGCTTTCCTGTTCTTGTAATTTATGTTAAAATGGTTTTCTGCATTAAGAGTGTCTCCTATACAAGCTAGTGCTTGCCATCTGAAAAGTGCCCTGAGCACCCCTGAAACTCCCAATTTATTTAAAAAAGATCATTCAAAACAAAGCTGGTTCAAGATGTTTTTGCTTTTTCAGCAGGGCCAGCTTTAATACAGAAAAATACAGAAGAGAAAATACGTCTATAGCGAGGAAAATGTGACAGTTTCTAATGACAGCGTTGTAGCCTCGCGCTTGCAGTGTGGAAAAGGGCGTAATGACAAGCGGCTTTCTTGTCAATTTGGGACTGTTATCTCAGCTGATCCGGCATCGGGACAGTTGTCTTCATTTATGCCGGAGCTGTTGCACTAAGCGGATCATCTGGACCTCCAGTGTAGGCGACCATCAATATGTAAACGAAAATAACCCAATTCCAAAGTAGACAAAAGAATTTGGCTTAATCATGCGCAGACACTCGTACCAATGGATACGCGCACGACTCGTCCTGGAAATGTCGGGGACACTTTGATTTGCTTGTCCGTGTCGTTTTTGAAAGTTTGCAACTGTTGCAGGAGATATTCCGCCGTTAGGAAGTATTTGATTATAGCTGTTGTTTGTTTTGTGTATTTGTTTTTCACCGTTCACGTGAATCACACGTCCACTCGACAAGACAAACGTCATCCGTGGACTAGAAATAGCGTTTATTCTCAAAAACCTAGAGAAACCTACCAGGACCCCATTGAAGGGGAGGTGAATGAATCCCTGAGTCCGACAAGGTCTAATGTGGTGTATATAACGCTCAAATCTAAGCGGCACAAACCGGCCATCATCAGGGGCACAGTGCGACCAAAACTCCGGAGAAAGAAAGTTAAAGTGAGACCGCAGGGTGGCACACAGGACAAAGCGGAGGACGCGAGGCACAATACAAACACCGTTGACAAACAAGTGGGATATTCTGAGCTTGATGGCAGTGACGGTGATTATTCATCCATTAGGATTTACAGTGAAAGAGCTCCTCCATGGTTCAGCACTGACGATATCACGGCCATGCGCTTTCTAGCTGATAGTAAAATTACGCAAATTGACGAAGTTGCACCTCCGGGCTTTTCTTCTTTCATTTTATTTAAAAGTGCGATAAATCACACGGGCGATGCTGATGCGTGTCGCAAGTGTTGCGGTGTTGTCAGGAGACCCTTGGACATGAGTGAAGTGTTCGCCTTCCATCTGGATAGGATCTTGGGGCTGAACAGAACTTTGCCAGCTGTTAGCAGAAGATTCAACTCTCTTGGAGGTAGTGTATTTGTTTCTTTCTCTTAAAAGGGGTATTTTATTTAAAAGTATTTTTTAAAGGCAGCTACAGGCTATGGGTGTTTTTTTCAGCTATGTGCAGGTCTCAGCGGTGAAATTTTAGATTTTGTGTTAAATATATTTTAATTTTTCTAATTTAAATATGTATAAATATATTCACAGTGCCATAACACACCTTGACAAAAAATATTTTAAAAACCTTTTATTGACTCCAGACCCCAGCAAACGATCAATGTAGAATGTGCCTCATCCTGACCTCATCTTGTGGCGAAACACCGCCTCTACAGAATAATATCATGCCTAATTCAGTAGCCCCGCCCACCGAATGCGTATAAATAGTACGAGTTTGCAATCGTGTAATGTATAAGCCAAAATGAGTTTTGGCGTGCATATAATATGCACTTTATGACGTATACGTATGAACCCTCCACCCCACCACCCTAATCCTACCCAAGAGCGTGTCATATGCACAGCATAAAGTGCGTATCATATGCACGCGAAAAACTGCGGAGCATTTGCATGCCAAAACTCATTTTGGCATATCCATTCCACGAGATTTCACACTCGTACTATTTAGACGCATCACCATGTGTTGAGCTGTTCGGATCCAGCTAGTCAGCAGCAATAAACATGCTGAAGAAGATAGTAAGATATTGCGCTCTTCCTGGTTGTGGAAGAACACAGTCGCTGCATAAGCTTCCTTCAGATCCTAATATTAGGAATGTGTGGTTGAACTTTATTTTTAATGAAGTTCAAGCTCAAGTAAGACATTGTACGTGTGTTCACTTCATTTCACTCCGGAATCTCAAGTCTCAGGTCGATACTGGATTTTGCAGTAATATTGAGATTAAAACAATGATGTACCTTCTATATTGGATACGACAGGAATGGCGCGACACAGTTATGTGAGTAAAACATGTTTTTATATATATGTGATAGTATTGCATTGAAATTAGACTCGGACGTAAGGCTGTCGGCAGGCTGGTAAATGGTGAGTTGTTCACTCTCTTGAAGTTATTATAAAGACGTTTACGAGCCCTGTGATCGAGAGAATCATCCCGGTTGCCGCTTTCAAAATTTCCCTCTCTCATGTGAACTGACAGGGGAGCTCTGATGTGAACTCTCCAGTGCAGCACGCCCATCAAAACCCAGCGTTCAGGAGAGAGCCTCAAAACCAGTGTAGAAAATAATAGCGTAATACTTATTAGTTATGATGTTTTTGAATGTAAAAACCCACAAACATCATTAGTCACATCACATAGCACGCAAGATCGGTCGATACCTGGTCGATAGAAGCGCGATCACACCGCTCCCTTCAAATGTCGATTTGAGAAAGACAGCAGCACGGATCAAGAACGAAATATTATGATATTCATCGGCCTGCCGGGCTTTGCGAGCATGGCCCATATGGGTCTGAGTCCAGCGTGTGAAAGGCATTTTTCTGTTAGACATGTACACCTAAGCAAAACGATCTATAACGATGCATCTTCCCCACGTGAGCTGGAACTTCATTAAAAATACAGTTCAACCACACATTACTAATATTAGGATCCCAAGGAAGCTTATGCAGCGACTGTGTTCTTCCACAACCAGGAATTGTGCAATATCTTGCTATTGTCCTCCGCATGTTTATTGTTGTTGGCTAGTTAGCACGAGCCGATCACCTCCATGAGTCGGTGGGCGGGGCTACTGGATTAGATGCGCTGTAGAGGTGGTGCTTCGTCACGCAATGACATGAGTATGAAGCACAAGATCGTTTGCTGAGCCTGGTGTCTATAAAAGCTTTTCTTTGACTTACAAGGAAGTTTTCAGCTCTGAAACTTAGAGGATATTCTTATATTTCCATGACCTTTTATATATCAAATGCTCAAGGGAAAGTTGATTTCTCAATTCATCACCCCTTTAATCTTGTTTCAGATGGTCAGCCTTGTCCAGTGGTTTTGTGGGATCCTTCTTTAATCCCATTAGTAGATCAAACCTCTGAGAGAGTGAGCTGGGGTTCGTACCAAACCTCTCTCAAATACAAGTGCTGGCACCGGGGCATCACACCAAAACCAGAGTGGAGGTGCACCAGCATCCACCACCATGAATGGAGCAAGCTAGTAGTCTTTGATTTCCTTCTGCAGGTACTCTACTTTCATCTGTGCCTTTTTGTGCTTGTTGTAGATAAACACACTTGGATAAACATTACTTGTTCACGAAGCAACTGCAATATGTTAATTTAAACTTTATAAGTTAAAAATAAAGAAAGAGTGTGTTTATCCTCAGATTTATGAAAGACTAGATAAAAACTGCTGTGGATTCAAGCCCCGACCAGAGGACACCTGTGTTGAGCTTGGTCACCATGAAGCATGTACAGATAAGGACAGCATAGAGCTGACACACATGGTCCACCGTAGACATGACCCACACCACCTGGTTTTCTTTAACAACAAGGGCTACTTTGACCGAGATGAGGAGAATCTGGACTTCAGGCTACTGGAGGGAATCAAAGAGTGAGTAAAATTAGCAGACCTATTTCACATGTTAGTTTATTCATGACCGTTTTAACTTTATTTTTAATCTCATAATGATGTTGTAACAAACTCAGGGAAAGTCTGTTCACTTGGTGGCCATATTTTCAACACCTCTGGGCAGCTATTTTGAGCATACAAGACCAAGTCCTATCTATTTGAATGGGAAATCCTGGAATCTCAAACTTTTTTGCCAAACTCAAATATTCAGATCAGCATTGAAATCTGACATGAATGTGCCATAAATGTTGTTTCTTATACTCAAATAGCATTTAAAAAAGCTTTCAAGCTAAATAAGCCAATGCGTATATGCAGTCCTAAGCTTGAGTCTCGGGTTACTGTGAACCGGAGCTTCTAACGGCAGCTGCAGTGATGCAATGACTTCACCAGTCCGCGACTGGCTGTTTTACTTTAGAAGGCAGGACTATTCCACCATATTGCACGTTGCAGTTTCTCCCATTTATAAGTAATGGGGGTTAATAGTCTTTCTATATATATATAGTCTTAGTGTTATTATAACCAGTGTTGGGGAAAGTTACTTTTAAAAGTAATGCATTACAATATTACATCACTCCCTAAAAAATTAACTAATCGCATAACTTTTTATGGAAATAATGCGGTGTTACTTTTTTCTCACCTGGGCTGGGCTTGCTTGCTTGTTTGTTTGGTGTATATATCAAATGTTAAAAAAGTTCTATATTTGGCCCTTTCACACCAAAAGTGAAATAAGTCTCAGGCTGAAGGAAATGCATATTCCAGCCTGTACATTAGAGGATCATTGAAGGTCAGCTGCAAATACATTAGTTAAAGTGAAAGTAAATACATAAAGTATATTTGTGTTATTTAACATTAATTATTGCAGGTTTGCATAATCTGAGTTACATTTCACAGTTTTATTTATTTTGAGAAATACTGATTTTTTTTTTTTTTTTGTGCAAGTGGGATGAGTAAATTCACATTCGGTCTAGAACTACAGTAACCATCATGTTTACAGAGTGCACAAAAAAAGAAAAGGAAAAAAAAGGTAAATTAAAAAGTAATGTTACTTTTTCTAGTTACTTGGAAAAAGGTAATTTTACATAACTTGTGTTACTTACAATGTGTTACCTTGAATACTAGTTAAGTGTCAATAATCACAGAGTAACCACATGTTGCTTTCTTTAAGATTTTTGCAGAGATGCTATGCAAATGTGTTTTTTAAAGACAGATCATTTACACATACCTGTATTTTCTTTTAATTAAAATGTCTTAGAAATGTAGAAACTCATGACCTCAAAGAAATTAATACTCAGTTTGATTAAATTACAAATCTCCACAGGTTATCAGGTTTGCATTGACATTAAAATCCAGTTAGCCAAGTGTTTTTCAATTTAAATAAATACTTTTGTGCATCTTTTCTTGTACATACTGGACAACCTGGTGCTTTGTAATTGCTGCAACTAAGACTGCAACTGAGAATTTGTTTCTGTGAGGCCACAAGATTGGCCTTTCAGAAACTCAATACGTCCACAACACCACTGAAGACGTAAGCAAATGCATGCCAAAAATCTCACACGTGCTGTCTGAGCTAAGGGATTCTGCTAGCAATGCTGCTAATGTGATACCTCTGGGAAAGTAAGCTCACTTGTGCAATAACATAAATCAGAATAAATGATCGAACATTGCTGTGTTTGAGTATCACAGCTTGCTCATTATCTGCATTGCAGTGGGGTATACATAATTAGTCAGTTAGCAATTGTTACACTTTTTTTAATTTTGTTTATAAAGGTGGTTATTTCCTCTATAAATTGGCCTGCATTACTATGCATTACTGTATATTTTTCTTCTTTCAGGCTACCAGATCAGTCTGTGTCAGTGTTGAGGTCTCAGCGTCTCAGGGAAAAGCTCCTACAATCACTGTTTCTCGACCAGCAGTACTGGGACAGTCAGGGTGGCCGACAAGGCATCGAAAAACTCATTGACGTTATTGAGAGAAGAGCCAAAGTCTTGCTCACGTACATCAATGCCCATGGGATTAAAGTAGTACCTATGAACTCCTGACAGATGGAGCTTAAGTTTTCAGAGTGTAATATGACAAAAGTTTGGTGGTTCAGTGTTTTAAACAGACTAGTACAACAATGAAGACATGTTAAATTCAATCTCTGCCAGATAAAACTCGATGCACTTCTGAAATGAACAGTACTTTGTGGTTTTGTAAGTGATTTCTCCTTTTAAGACAAGAACATATTAATGATAGTTTCCATAAATGTTCCACACATGCAAAGTCCAGGGCTATTTTTTGGCACCAATGACATTCCACAAGTTAAAGGCTCTGTAAGTGATATGATCTGATTTATTAACTTCCACCAGACTTACCCTCTGAATCAGACCACCTCGTCAGTCAAATCCTGCCCACTTATGGCATGTCAGAAAATCTGATAAGTAACCAAAACGCTTAGCTTTTAAAGATAATTTATGCTGTGTTAAAGGAAGATGATGGTTCCATAGCATTTTTATTAAATCTGATATTGTTGCACTTGTGTACAAGTTTATCACCTTGAAGATGTACATCGTTTTTCATATAAATAATTTTTGTTCTGTTTGTTTGTTTTTTATTTGATTAAAAGTGTTCCATATCAGTCCACTGGAAAATCACTTTGATATTGCATGAATAGAATAATGAAATGAATTTATATGAATGATAGGAATAGACAGTACCACTGTTTGTTTGACATCTTTGAGATGATCTTTGAAGTAGAAAAGTACTTTCAACCCATGCTGAAAATTACAGCCTTTGGTTTTATATATGCAGGAATACTACAGTTTGAGTGCAGCTGAGTTCAGCTGTCTTCTGACTTTGCTGTTCTCCTCATTTGCCTTTTCAGTTTGCCAGCTAACCAGCCAGTCAGTTCTCAGAGCCTAAAGTGACCCCTTTTGAAGTGTGAAGGAAAACTACATACTTGGGCCTAACCACAGAAATATGCTCACACAAGAGTTCTTTTATAAGTTTGAAAATACTTAATGTTTGGCAGCATTAACCATGTTGGATGTATCTGCTGTGCACAGGGGACATGCTGTGTCTTGCCACACTTTTTGCCAGACAAAATCAGGCCATTTGGAATGTCAGATCACCTCTGCTCATCTGGATGATATGCAAACACTTTACATGAAACGTTTGAGTGCTCATGTTCACCTTCCCTGTGCTATGTTGTTTCCATCCTGCAGATGTGCTCTCACATCTTTGTTTGACACTAATAGTAGTGTAGAACTGTAAATCCACAGGGAAGTGCTGTTTTTATCATATCAAATGCAGCATACCATAATGGGAATGGAAAGAAGCATCTTTTGAAAGCTGATTTTTGCATATGACCTCATTTTATTAAAATGTGTGCAGTATAACGAAATGCCTTTCAGCTGACAAAATGATTTTAATCTAATAGTTTCCTGTCTCTGTCTGCAATTGTGTTTAAAAGCAGTGTAAAACATGCTGGGTAACATATTTGCCACTCAGTCATATGTCCCATAAAGGGACAATTTCCAATCCCAGCCCCCCTCTGTTGTGCTTTCTGCCCAAATGTTATATCCTAACAAGGAAGCGTTTATACCCGTTGTTCTGATCACTTCTTTTGCTAGGACATTGCCACCATTTTCCCCTTTCAAACAAGCCATTATTCTCAATTTCTCCCTCTTTCTTGTTCTAGTTTGACCTCAACAGACTTATAAAAGACAGAATAGGCTACAGCACACATTAATTCAGAAGATGTTCTATTCAATTCATTCTTTTAACTATAGCAGCCAGAACAGTTTCTTCTTCTTCTTCTTCTTCTTTTTCTTCAAAAAAAAAGAAAAAAAAGAAGAATTCATCAACTTGCGTCACAGTTGTTTCCATATTAACATTATATTTCGTCCTAAAATCCTCCTTTCATTTGCATGTACCAGCTGACCTCCATTTCTAAAGCATATGAAAGTATGGAAAGGAATTTTACACTACTGCTCACTGTCAGTCTTATGTCTTCTTTTTCATTGTTGCTATGACAACATCACCCCAGCAACATCCCACCTGATTGGCAGACAGATCTACAATATGAGTTTGACAGAGGTAGAAGCATCAGTTAGAACACAAGCAGCAATGAGAGCTTATGCCTCTGCACAAAAACATGAGGCTCTAGACATAACACATGCGCATTAGACACCCCCCCCCCCCCCCCCCCATCTGGAATATCTGGAGTCTTGCTCAACATTAATGTGCTTCATGCAAAGCCACAAATGAAACAGTTGGAAGAAAAAATGGAGTTTGAATCAAAAATCAGTGCTGTTATAACCTGAAAATGAGACATGAAGGTCTTCAGTTGTGCCACAGTTGATGTTTGCTGAGATGCATGTTGGTTATAGGTTTTCAGCTTGGAAAGATGCTATCTGCGTGTAAAAACAGCACAACACGCCTTAGGCAGGCAGCCAGGTTTCCTTCAGTTGTTCTGTTCAGTTTGTCAAAAATAATCTCTCTTTGGGGACTGTGTGCAGCTGTCAGATCTAACAGTAGGATGCAAGCCATTTAACTCTTCCCTAACCACAGAAACTCATATGAAAGTTCATTTGACTGAACATATTTTGATCTTAGTTAAAGGCATAGTTCACACAAAAATTAAATTCTCTCATTTACTCACCTTAGCAGATCTTTCCCCACCCCGATTTACTACCATAGTATTTTTTTGCTCTACTATGGTAATCAATTTGGCGGTGAGATCTCCTTGGTTAAAAGACATTCTTCAAATATCTCCCTCTGTGTACAGCAGAACAAAACATATTTATACAAGTTTGAACAACTTGAGGGTGAGTAAATGATGACAGATTTTTCATTTTTGGTTAAACTATCCCTTTAAGCCTATTTAGTCCCAGACTAAAATGCACAATTGAGCTGTTTTAACTGAAAGCAACTTGCACTGACATACCGGTATAATCATTTCAGAATAGCAGTGTTCAATGTCCTAATTTAACTAAGGCCTAATCTTGGTTTAATCCAATCCTTGTCTGAGAAACCAAGCAATGGCAAAATGTGTGCTAGTTAAAATAGAACATTTAAGTATATCTTTCATTAGTGTGGTTTAAATTTGGCTTAGTTAGTAAGAGACTCTGTAACCCCCTCTTTCTGGTTCCCTCTTTCTATAACACAGAGACATAGACTGAGCTCACCCGTGTTTATTGAAACACTAAAACATATGAAATGACACCACAAAAATGTAATATACAGCTCATCCGGTCACACAATGTTTTCCTCAACAGCTTAAAGGGTTAGCTCACCCAAAAATGAAACTTGTAATGTCAGCAGACTCATCCTAATGTCACTCCACACCCGTAAGACCTCCGTTCATCTTCGGAACACAGTTTAAGATATTTTATATTTAGTCCGACAGCGTATCTAAGAGTAGGCACACTATACTGTCCATGTCTAGAAATGGAATAAAAACATCATCAAAGTAGCCCATATGTGACATCAGAATCTTAAAATATCTTAAACTGTGTTCTGAAGATGGACTCAGACTACAGTTCAATAAACAATAAACCAGGTTTTCGCCTAAGAGCTAAATTTCTTTTTTCTTTTTTTCTTCTCTGAACATACAAAACATAACATCATACAAATTGAAGCGCATCATACCTGAAACACATGAGATGACAACACAAAGCTGTATATACAGCTCATTTGGTTACACAACATCCTCCTCAACAGCTATGCGACTGAGGAGAAAATGGCTGATGGCTCTGAGCGTATTCAGATGTCTCTTATACACTCCACTGAATTAAATCAGCCACACACCTGACAGTTTTCTGCATGGCAACTTTACTTCTTTTTTTTCTCATTTCCATATACTTAACTTCCGGTCCCATAATGCATAGTGCACATAGATCTTAAAGATACACACCATCATTCTAATATATGACAGCTGACTCTAGTTATAATTTACCTTAGTTACCGGTTGTCCCCATATCCCGGTAGGTGTCCCCGGTAGGTGTCCCCATATCCCTGGATGCACTTAATATTCTCTCAATGGAAATTATTATGAAACTAAATAACATTTTGCCACAATTCATAATTTTCTTTTCCCTGTTACATTTGCACTCAAAAATAAATAAATAAAATAAATGCGTCAGGCCCTTCATAGATATGATGCATTTAAATTATGTTCACTTTACTTAAACATATCTAATTTTGACACAATTTAATTGATAAACCTAATATATATTTAAAACGGAAGTTTACTTAATTTGTGTTAGAACTACATTAAATATTTGTGTTGACATAACTAACTTGCCATTGAATCTGTAGTTTCCAAAATGCTTTGCAAGGGACTCCATTAGGAGAGTAAATGTATGGATTAAATTGTTATTTTATGGGTTTTTCTGTAAAGGTAAATATGTTGTTGTGGGTGTTTAATGTTCAGTTATGTTATGTAGTGGAGTTTCTGTAATGTTTTTGAAATCTGTGCTATGAGCTATGCTAATGTCAGTAGTTACACCAGCCTTTTCTTCTATTTTCATAATATACATTGTGTATGATGATGAATAAAACTGCTTATAATTGATTTTCCAGTTTGACATGTTCAAAAATGTCATGTTATAAGTATATAAAGATAATTTAAACAGTTTGATAAAATTGAGTTGGTCCAACTTAATAACATTGTCTAAAATTAAATTGGACATGCATTCTTTTTGTATGAGTTTGGACTAGACATATTTATTGGATGGAAAACCTGCCCTCAATTAAATTGAGTTTATCCAATGAGTTATTATTTTTGAGTGTCGAGTCCTAAACTAAGCTGAGCAAGCATGAGGACATGGACACTTGGGTTAAACCCAATTTTGTTAGGTGTAAGCACATGATCTTGATCTGATGGTGCTCACAAACTATAGAAAGTATGTCATCAAACATTTAATGAACTACCCCTATACAAGTTATTGGCCTCTGTTGTGCATGTTGTTCTTCATTTAGATATTCCAAATATCTTTCTCACAAACAGTAAGTTAAAACTGCCTCTTTGAAGGATTAAATTAAGCTTCAATGTAGCTAATATACTAGCTGTAACCCTTCCTCTTGCAATCAGCTTTGTTTAATCTAGAACAGGCTAAATCTATGACGATTTTAAGTGTCTGTGCAAGCCACTTTGAGTTAAGACAACTCAACCGTTTTAGTCTGGGACTATTTAAGCCTTTTCTGTGAAACCGGGCATTTATTTTTCCGCTGTGATGTGTCATTTTGAGCTTTTACTTCCAAATAAATAAATAAATTAATAAGAGTTATAAAAAAACAAAAACAACAACCGCAAAAGCAGGTTTTACACAAAACATTTTTAAGGTGAACTATCCCTTTAAGGTCTCTCTCTCTTTCTCTTTCTCTTTCTCTCTCTCTCTCTCTCTCTCTCTCTCTCTCTCTCTCTCTCTCTCTCTCTCTCTCTCTCACACACACACACACACACACACACTCATGCACAAAGACATGCACACATCATACTCTCACTGTCTCACACACATAGCTTATTTTACTCTTTGTTATATGTGCATTCCTGCAGGCAGACAAAGGGAGCCACGGTGTGTGGCTGAGAATGTGAGCGAGAGAGAGAGAGAGAGAGAGAGAGAGAGAGAGAGAGAGAGAGAGAGAGAGAGAGAGAGAGAGAGAGAGAGAGAGAGAGAGAGAGAGAGAGAGAGAGAGAGAGAGAGAGAGAGAGAGAGAGAGAGAGAGAGAGAGAGAGAGAGAGAGAGAGAGAGAGAGAGAGAGTCACTGGCATGTTTGCAAAAGCTCTTACTAAAGCTGCCTCTGTCCCCATGTGCTAGGGGTTAACCCCACATGAGAACTAGATTAGGGGACCCAGCACATTGCATTTATTCCCATGTCCAGATATAAAAGCCGGCCAGAGAATCTGCCTCATGTCGGCATCTGAATCATCTGAGATGCTGTTAGACTTATACACAGTTAAGAGGAGCTGTCATTTCACTAAATATAGGACTGACACAAAAGATAACTTTGGAAGCCATTACAGCTTGAAATGACTTCAGCAGTCAAATTATGTTTTTAAACATCACCAAACTTTCCATTGTCCTTTCCAATTTTCTTTCCAACATGTGTTTGTATGGAAAATGGAAATGCATGTGTGTAGATTTGAGATGATATTCAGAGCATTTTATAGACTGAAGTAGTATACTGCGGCCGTAACTATGTTGAATTTATAGGGTTAGTTCACTCAGAAATGAAAATTCTGTCATTAATTAGGCCCTCGTGTCATTCCAAGACTTTTGTTCATCGTCGGAACACAAAATAAGATATTTTATATGAAATCCGGTGGTTATTTTTGTTTGTTTTTTGCAAACTGAATTTTTTGCACACAGAAAGTGTTCTCATCGTGTCATAAAATTAAGGTTGAACCACTGGTGTCACATGGGCTATTTTAAGAATGTCTTTACCTTTCTGGGCCTTGGAAGTTGCAATTAAATTGCTGGGGTCAGAGAGCTCTCGGATGTCATCAGAAATATCTTAATTTGTGTTAGATGATCAAAGGTCTTACGGGTTTGTAACAATAGGGAAAGAAATTAATGACAGAATTTTCATTTTTTGGGTGAACTAACTCTTTAACCATATTTATTCAAACATGAATACTCAAACTGCTGGTTGATTGACATGTTACAGCTAGCATTTGAAGAAGTGCTGTAGATGCACACAACACCTTATTTATTGTTGTGTCAGTTAATTTATGAGTTGTTTCAGCTGAAGTACTAACTCATACAGGAGAAGGCAGGTCATTTTTGGAGGGTGTCTATTTGGGAGCTGTAACCTATGCTACCTCCAATTGGGATGCCGTGTAAATCAAGACTTAAGACAGCTGCTGTACATTATGGCAAATAAAAAATGATCTGGAGTCTAAAATGTCAAATCTACAGAGTGAGTATGAAAGAATAATTTGGAACTGATGATCAAAAGCCGAACTGAAGTAAATGAGAATAAATATAAAATTGCTATTTCTGAACTATTTTAGGCTTAAACTCTGTGACGAAAGAGAACTGGACAAAGAGAGTTATGTGCTGTAGAATGCATTACACGTAAATTAGCACTCATTTTTTCCAACATTCTGGAAAGACCTTCTGGGAAATGACTTGAACAGGAAGACAAACAGGAATGGGCAGCTCAGAGCAGGCGGCCAGCTAATGTGGCAGGATGGACAAGAGACAGGGAGGCAAAAATTTCATTCCTGCTGCTCAACGTCATCTGAGGGCAAGAGGAACTGAAGCAGCAGGCCTCAGTTTATTCATTCTTAGCTTAACCTTTCTCTTCCGCTGTAGTATACATGCCAGAAAAGGCTAAAACTCCATGTAAGCAACTCTGGACATATAATCAAAAAGAGTAACTCTTAATCTCTTAATCAAAACAATAATCCATTTTTTTTGGTCAGAAAATAGTAGGATATATATATATAGAAAGAAAGAAAATAGTAGGATATTATATATATATATATATATATATATATATATATATATATATATATATATATATATATATATATATATATATATATATATATATATATATATATATAAGAATAGAGAGAAAGTGTAGATTACGTAGTAATTTAATAATTAATAATAAAATGATTTTAAAGGTTAACTATTTTAGAATGCATACAGTTAAACAGTCAATATATTATAATGAAGGGTTGGTTTAAAGAAGAGCTCAATTTAATCTGAGGACTTTTTCGAATCAGTGTTTTTCACTGCTTAAAAAAAAAAGCATAGTGTTCGATGAGTTAAAACACCCATCAACTCATCCTAAAGGAATATTGAGGTACATTCCCTATTTAAAAATGTGAGTGGTTGTGCAATTCAAAATCCAAATTCAACTTTATATGAGATTAAACTCTGCTGCCATCTACTGTCTAAGAGAGATGTGTAGCCAGCATCATACCATACATTGTACAGGTCCTTCTAAAAAAAATGTGCATATTATGATAAAGTTCATTATTTTCCATAATGTAATGATAAAAATTAAAGTTTCATATATTTTAGATTCATTGCACACCAACTGAAATATTTCAGGTCTTTTATTGTTTTAATACTGATGATTTTGGCATACAGCTCATGAAAACCCAAAATTCCTGTCTCAAAGAAATTAGCATATTTCATCCGACCAATAAAAGAAAAGTGTTTTTAATACAAAAAAAGTCAACCTTCAAATAATTATGTTCAGTTATGCACTCAATACTTGGTCGGGAATCTTTTGCAGAAATGACTGCTTCAATGCGGCGTGGCATGGAGTCAATCAGCCTGTGGCACTGCTGAGGTGTTATGGAGGCCCAGGATGCTTCGATAGCAGCCTTTAACTCATCCTGAGTGTTGGGTCTTGCGTCTCTTAACTTTCTCTTCACAGTATCCCACAGATTCTCTATGGGGTTGGGGTCATGAGAGTTGGCAGGCCAATTGAGCACAGTAAACCATTTACCAGTGGTTTTGGCACTGTGAGCAGGTGCCAGGTCGAGCTGAAAAGCGAAATCTTCATTTCCTGCACACGCCTGTGCACGGTGGCTCTGGATGTTTCTACTCCAGACTCAGTCCACTACTTCTGCAGGTCCCCCAAGGTCTGGAATCGGTCCCTCTCCACAATCTTCCTCAGGGTCCGGTCACCTCTTCTTGTTGTGCAACGTTTTTTACCACACTTTTTCCTTTCCACAGACTTCCCACTGAGGTGCCTTGATACAGCACTCTGGGAACAGCCTATTCGTTCAGAAATTTCTTTCTGTGTCTTACCCTCTCGCTTGAGGGTGTCAATGATGGCCTTCTGGACAGCAGTCAGGTCGGCAGTCTTACCCATGATTGCGGTTTTGAGTAATGAACCAGGCTGGGAGTTTTTTAAAGCCTCAGGAATCTTTTGCAGATGTTTAGAGTTAATAAGTTGATTCAGATATAGGTTAATAGCTCGTTTAGAGAACCTTTTCATGATATGCTATTTTTTTTAGACAGGAATTGGGGTTTTCATAAGCTTTATGCCAAAATCATCAGTATTTAAACAATAAAAGACCTGGAGTATTTCAGTTGGAGTGCAATGAATCTAAAATTTATGAAAGTTTAATTTTTATCATTATGGAAAATAATGAACTGTATCAATATGCACATTTTTTTTAGAAGGACCTGTATATATGTGTATTATGAAGTCTTGTCTGATTCTGAAAAAAAAAATTCTGTCTTTCACTGTTCCTTACTCTTTCATATGAAACAGTATAGAATGAGCTATTGAAATGATGCCATAACTATCTTTGGATCGCCTTAGTGATTAGGAATGTGCACTAGCTGTTTCCCGTGGCAACCACCTCACTACAGGATGTTGGGGGCTCCTGTGCGGATACTCTTTACAGCTTGAACGTGTTGTGCTAGCAGCTCATTCCAGCAGTGATTAAATCAGCATCAGCATAGCAACCAAAGCAAATAGTATACACTAAGGACAAACCTTATAAACTTAACAACACAAAATTAAACAAGAACTCATATAGACTGGAAGTCAGCATGCTAAAACACATAACAGAAAATCAATGTTTCCATTTTATATTTTAACTCAATTATGCTTTAAGTTCTTGCTTTGTGTTAGATTAGGTAAACCCAACCTGATCTGCTGGCGATTTGATTTCACCAGGCTGGAAACCTGTACATAGTTTGAAGGACTATCCAATTGAATACAGAGTCATTTGAACTATGCCCATTGATCACACTTCTTGTGCAGTAAAAATACAGAGCAGACTCCCAGACCAATGTTCAATCTTAAAAGTATGTGATAGCCAGACAAGCTTTTTACGTCATTGTTTGACATGTGATTTGAGAGCCACTCGACTTGGAGACCAGATCTTGAACCCCAGAGAACTCCACTCTTCTCTGATAGTGACAAAGTGACAATTGCCAAAAAGGCTTGCTGAGAGCCTTTAGAGACAAACTCTGTGTCTGTGTGAGAGAGTTTTTATCTGGGGAAATAAAGAAATATCACACTTTTATGTCAGCTTAGAGGAGATGTGACTGAGCGTCTCTATGGACCATCACCCAAAAATTCTGCTACAGCACTGGCTGTAAAAAAAAAGGTTTTTATCATTGTGTGTTACATCCTAGACAGCATATTATTATTATTTTTTTACTACAAAATGATTGATAGTTCAATCAGATTATTTGAAAAGAAAGAAAAAAGAACTGCAGCTGCATGCATTTTAAATACTCAGTACAAGTTACTTAAAGGTGGGGTAAGTGCTATCTGGTAACCATTGTTGATATTTCAAATCACCAAAACAAACACACCCCCAAAAGGGTCTCGGCTCTATTTTGATAGCTCCGCCCCACACTTACCCAGGCAACCACTATGGCAGAACCTGTGTGTTACTAATCCAGGTCGAATATTCAATGAAAAAGTCACCCCTTCCATCACAAAAACACAAACCGTTCTTATGAACAACTCGATAGTACACAAGCAAGACAGTCCAGCTAACAACATATTACAATTATGACAAGATTAGAGTTATAGTGATCACAAAAACACAAACTGTTCTCATGAACAACTCGACAAGCAGAATAGTGCAGCTAACAACATTTTACAATTATGACAAGATTAGAGTTATAGCGATCACAAAACAAACAGTTGTTCTCATGAAAAACTCGATAGTACCCAAGCACAATAGTAGCCTAGAGATCTAGACGCACCCTAGCGGCAACAAATTTAATCTACCCGCAAGTGTCATCTCGCAAATCTCAATACCTTTCTGAGCTGTATTCCCCTAACTCTTGCCGGGCCAATCACATCGTGTATAAAGTCGGTGGGCGGGGGCCATAATGTCGACGGCCGAGTTGCGTTTGCATGCTTCTAGTAAACACAGAAACTGGCGAACAGCGGTCTTTCGAATCAGCTTTGACCGCGACTCTGGAAGACTTGGAGTTAAGCTTTTCTCTGAGAAAAGAACAAAGAACGGCACTGAAGTCATTCTTAAAAAGGGAAGATGTGTTCTGAGTTTTGCCGACCAGATACGGCGAATGTTTAATCTATCAACGAGCTCTGTTTCACCTTCGTTGCTCTGGTTGGTGTAGCGCTATCCTATCGCGTGCAGAGGAAGTTTGAAAGACAACCGTTTATCCCGCCCCTCGGATTGAGCCCTGTCTATGGTGAGTTTCCAGACCTAACATTTTGATGTGGGTCTGGCTTGTCAGGCTAGCACAATAGTGCAGCTAACAACATATTACATTTATGACCGGATTAAAGTTATAGTGATTACAAAAACACAAACTATTTTCATGAACAACTCTTGTACACGAGCACTACCAACTAACGGCATATTACAATTATGACCAGATTAGAGTTAGCAATTACAAAACACAAACTGTTCTCATGAACAACTCGATAGTACACAAGCACAATAGTGCAGCTAACAACATATTACAATTATGACCAGATTAGAGTTATAGTGATCACAAAAACACAAACTGTTCTGATTAACAGCTCTATAGAACACAAGCACGACAGTCCAGCTAACAACATATTACAATTATGACCGGATAAGGGTTTTAGATCATGAAAAGAGGAAACAAACATATTAAAGGGATACTTCACTGCCTTTTCATATTAAACTATGTTATTCTCGTAACTTAAACGAGTTGATACATACCTCTCTCGTCTCAGTGCGTGCATTTAATCTCTCTGACAGGCAGTGACGATCTGATAACATTTAGCTTAGCCCACTAAGCCCAGCTCATTCACTATGGTACCAAACAGAGATCAAGTTAGAAGTACCAAACACCTCCACGTTTTCCCTATTTAAATACAGTTACACGAGCAGTTGAACGATCAGGTATGGTGACAAAATAAAACGTGGCGCGTTTCTAATCGGATTAAAAAGGAGAACTATAATGTATGGCGGAATACCACTTCTGAGAGTACTTCGGCTCGGCGCAGTAAAAAGTCCTGGCCGAAACATCTTCCCTCACATCTCCCTATTGACAGAAATGAGAGAGTGAGGGGGAGGTATGAGGAAAGATGTTTCGGCCGGGACTTTTTACTGCGCCGAGCCGAAGTACTCTCAGAAGTGGTATTCCGCCATACATTATAGTTCTCCTTTTTAATCAGATTAGAGAAGTACATCTTTTTATTTTGTCACCATACTTGATCGTTCAACTATCCGTGTAACTGTATTTAAATAGGGAAAAGATGGAGGTGTTTGGTACTTCTAATTTGATCTCTGTTTGGTTCCATAGTGAATGAACTGGGCTTAGTGGGCTAAGCTAAATGCTATCAGATCGTCACCGTGCGTCAGAGAGATTAAGTGCACGCACTGAGACGAGAGAGGGATGTATCAACTTGTTTTAGTTAAGGGAATAACATAGTTTAATATGAAAAAGCGGTGAAGTAACCCTTTAAGAGTATAGTATCGGACACATTTGTGAGCTGATGCTTGAAGCACACAGGGAGGAGATTTAGATGCTCTATACGGTTTGGAAATGAACAGATCTTTATCATCGCTGAAGTGAGCGACAATACAATCGCAAATGGACAAACAAGCGAACATGACACAAGAGCATAGTGAAGCAAAAGCCATCATATATAGTTGGGCTAGTTGTCGGCTAGTGTCCGTCATGTGTGACTCGTGTGTTTTGAATAATGACGTGCACAGAGAGAGAGCGAGCGCACTTCTCACCATCAACAATATACACGCCCCTTACCTGCTGATTGGCTACAAGTTTGTTATTCCACTCGGCTGGAGTGCTTTTTCTAAAACGGTTTTGAAATAACACTTACTAACCCCACCTTTAAACTTACAGTCAGCTAACTACACTGTAAAAAATGTTTGTAGTGTCTGATCACATCTAATTTTTTCAGGTGGCTAGAATTGGAATTGATGTGAATTGATGCAATTTAAATAACAGGAAATCAATTTGGCCAACTAAAAAAATTAAATGTGATCAGCGACTAGAACATTTTTAATTGGAGACATGCAATTTATTTTTATTTTTTTACTGTGTAGCTAATGGTCTTCAGGTGCACATGACTGCTGTCATAAAACAACTGGAATTTGCTTGTGTAGTTCTCAGGGGAAAGGAGAGAACATGAACAACATTTCAGGGACAAACGCTATTTGATTCAATAAGATGTCCCGAGGTACTCAGCAATCTCTTTGCTATGAGTAGCCATGCACCACAAGTCTTCACCATCAGCCCATTTCTCAGTGTTTATTGTATCAATTGAAGGTAGGTTTATTTTTAGCCATGGGAAATATTTACACAGAGGATGTAAACATAGCTAAACGCTCATATCAAAAGCTCAAAATTCATTATGCGTTTTGAAATTGGACATTGCGTTACACTTGTAGTGAGCCCCTCCCTTTAGCAGGCATTGTCATGTTTCAAATTTTATAATCAAACCTTTTTCTAAACTTGACAAAGCACATATTGTTGGAAAGGTCTGAGACTCAAGGTTCTATGTGTGACAACTGTTTTGAGACATAGGTGATATTGTGACAGAAATGTATTCATTTGTGACAGAACACACCAAAAAAAAAAAAAAAAAAAAAAAAATACTGAAGCAAAATTAAATTAAACCAAAGAAAATACATTTTTGTGATATCAACTTGGTACCTATGGCTTTGATTTTCTAGTGGTTTTGGAGTCCAAATATTTGAAAATGCTGCTTTAGTACAGCTTAGCAACCTGTGTAACATTTTACACAATACAATTTTAAGTGCTTTCACTTCAGCAATGTCCTAATGAGTAGTTTCTTTAAATAAAGACTGTATTCCAAAGCATACAATGAATAATATAGGTCTATAACAAACAAGATGGCAAGAAAGGACAAATACGTCTAAAGTTCCTTTAAGTTTGTTCTAATTTCCACGAAGAGCAGTGGATATTTGACATGCACTTCACTACAGTACCTTGCTCCTTTTGAGAAATAGGCCCTATAAACCAGTGTGTATGTGCTAAATGAGTCATCCTGCTGACAGATGCAAGGACACTCTGTGCTACAGAAAAGTCAACTTTTGGGTTGAATCACTCATCACATGAATGAGCCTGTGCAATCACTGTCAGTGAAAAGCCAACTGGAGATGAATATTTAGCTGTGCCTGTTCTCTCGTAACCATGGGAAAACTGCCTTGATATAAGGTTTTGATGCTATTTAATCCCAATAAGATTCTTTGTATTTTTTATATAGAACTTGTAAACAAACAAACAAAAACGAACAACAATGACATTCACAAGACACCAAATACAGATTCATAGTATGTGACAATAGGCCTATATTTTAAATTTTTCCCAACTTTAAAGCTACACCGTGTGATATTTTCCCCCATCTGGCGGTGAAAAGGTATATGACCATCCAGGGAATATTAGTTTCTGTTCCTCTCAATTCTGATTTTGTTTTAACTCCTACAGTGGCCGATTTAGTCCAAGATTAACATGGCAATCCCCCTCTTCACATTCGACACGGTGCCATCAAGTGTTAAAACGTAAAAGGCGAAGCTTGAATTTATGGGTATGTCCCTCTTTGGCTAATGTACTTTCAAGATGGAGGAGTAACATGACGACCGGCATTCGAACTCCTCACCCGTATGTATTTTCAATGGCATATTATAAACTTACGAGAATACTTTATTACTTGAAAGAAGTAAATAAACATTAATGAGCACATACATTTTTGAAAGAACTAAGTGTTTTTAGCTAAGAATAAACTAAAAAAGTTACACATTGTAGCTTTAAGAGACTGCATTAACAGAGTGAGGTTTTTATGGAAAACCTATAAAGAAGAAGATTTAGATAATTGTCATAAAGGATTTTCTGTTGAGGATAATGACATTTACAAAATTCTCAATATTTGAATCTTTATGTTCATAATAACAATTGATTCTTTTCACATTCAAGGTATAATTAATGCAATTTTGGCAGAAAAAGTATAAAAACAGTCTGTAACACTTTACAACACGGGTGCACAAATATGCATTAATTCATGCTTAACTTATGCACTGTAAAAAAATATTGTTGGTTTAACTTTAAAAAAGTAAGTAACCTGATTGCCTCAAAATTTTGAGAATTATTGAAATTAAAAATTTGAGTTGGTACAATGAAGGTAATTAGTTTAATAAATAGAAACTCAAAATATTATTGTATCTGAACCACATAAAATGTCATCACAAATAAACACACACACAATTACCCAATACACTTTTAATAATACAAAATCTTTTAATATTTAATAAAGTTTGTCGATTCTCAATTTTTTTTATTGTATTAACTAAACATTTTAATTTCAATGAACTCAAAATTTTAAGGCAACCAGGTAACTTATTTTGAAAATAAGTTTTTACAGTGCGCACAGATAATAATGAGTTAATGTTTGACTCAAGAAGAACTAAGCCATTTATGAATGATTACTGAATCCACAACAAATGAAGATTCTACATGATTAATAGATTAAATCATTTGTTTTGTACATACATTAACTCATGGTTATATGTGCATTAGTTAAGCATGATTTAATGCATATTAATGCACCCGTATTGTAAAGTGTTACCAATCGGTCTGTACACTTTGACAATCAAAAAACAAATGGCATAGACACTTTTCAGTCCAAAAAGAGCCTATTGTTTAATATTACAAAAAAGAGCATTATTTCCCAATATCCATAAGCTTAGAGAATAATAGTTGGATATATTTAATGTAAGATCTTTAAATGAATTTATCTTACCTTGTTTGAAATACAAAATTTGTAGGATAACTGCCATACATTTCTCCAAATAACTTCCTTTAGAAATTAATTCCAATAAAATGTCCCTCTTGGAAATGGAATAACTTTCTGGTTCTTATCTTATTTATTTATTTATTTTATTGGTGCTCAAAACAATGCATACGTAATAACAAATAATAACAGAATAAAAATAAATAAATAAACATGCTTCTTTGTAGTTATCAAATATTATTTGCAGTGACGGTTTCATACGGTCAAGTGACACGAGATGAATGGCGTTTGTCGTCAACCTAGAGCGATGACGTTCGAGAGCACCCGGCAGAGGGTATTTTTTAATACGTTTTTTTTTTGTTTCATTGAACAACGACTTAAATTTCAGTCGGCATTACACAAACGATGGTCTCAGACAACTTGGAATATTGCTCGCCATTTATAGGCTACTTTTGTTTTCTTCGAGCTTGGCATTTAAAATGACCAATTTCATTTGATGGAAAAGCTGCCAACGATACTGGATTAGAACAACGTGGGTAAGAACTGAGAATTTGAAAATGTATTACCATGTTTGTTGTTGTTATAATAGGCCTACCTGTTTGTGTGAAAAAAATCGTTTTGATACAGCTTGCTGCCTGTTATGCTTGTCAAGGCCTTGTGTTGTCACGTTACAGTTCTTTAGATGGCCATTGGAGGGCAGTGCTTCTCTGCAATTGCATTCAAACAAAATTGAAATGCAGAATTGCTCTTTATCGAGCCAGAAATGCCACAGAGTATGTTTAATGTCATTTGCGACTTTTCCTGTTATTAGAGAAAGTAATTGTGTCTGGATGAATGCATGCCTTCTGGACATTATAACGTTATGATCTCTGGAATACATTGACTATATGGCGTTATGTGATTGGCCAATGTTGCATGTTATGAACCCAGAAAGTGTATTTTAAAGCACATTGTGCTTTTGTGCATTGTTGCTGTTGATGTTGCTGTTGTTGTGGTTGTTAAACCACAGAAAAGTTATGTGAATGATAAAAAAAGTTGCTGTACAGATTCCATATTAATTGTAAAAGTGACGCGGAGGACGCAGCAGGGAGTATAGGATTTCAGCTTCACGTTTGGATGCAATTTTTAGCTTTGCTCTGTCCCAGTTAGGTTCTCTCTTTGAAGTGGCTTCAGTCCTTGCTGTTACAATAACCTCCCTATTCCCCTGATTCATGGAGATCAATTGATGTATGTGAATGGCTCATATCATAAAATGTAGCCTACCACATACTGTGAGCCAAGATGTTTGTGTTGGGCTCAGGCAGTTCATTTTAATTTCCAGAAAGCCTAAATAAAGTGACACATCATCACAAACCTCCACAAAAATGAATACAAATACACTTATAGCATAGCATGACAGGGATGTTTGCGTTTCATTTTTTGATGTTTTTATGGCAGACAGCTGTAAATGAGAATAAACTGATAAAAATAGACCAAATAAAAAATGACTGTTCAGCACAGACATTGTAGCCTAATTTCACAACGGAAAGACAAAAATATACAGTGCGATTGACACAGGTGATGTTCTTCACACAATTAAGACAGAGTAAAGTAGTTTCCATCAGGTTCCTTCATTATCCCTGTGATGAATCATTGCGCATCATTATAGCACATTTGTCTGATGGCTTTCACTGTTGGTCTTTCGGGAACTTCATATTATAACAGGAGAGTTTGGGAGCTATTAGCAAGCTATAAATACACTGAGAAAAAAAAATGTAGATACAAGGCCGTTGAAAACATTTAAAGCAATTAAAGATGGGAAAAATAATGAACGTTTACCTACTCATTTGTGTGTATTTAAGCAAAAAGTATTTGGACATTAAAGGGATTTTTAGGGACAATTTACTCACCCTCATGTTGTTTCTGAACTCTTCTGTGGAACATAAAATAAGACATTTTCAGAAATGTCTTGAGAAAATGAGAAAAAAAATATCTCTCTTAATAGCTTTAAAGTTACAGTATGAAAACTAGTTAAACCTATCGTTTTATATAGGTAATTTTTAGGCCTATATCACTTTTTTTCTTGCAATTGCGAGTTGATATAACAATTCTGAGGGGAAAAAGTCAGAATTGGGGGATATAAATATTATATATGTTTGGTATCACATTTTCCCCATACTTTAAAATATATGTTGCAGTAACACCATTATACAATATATTATATCTTCAAACAAATTATGCTATAGACTGAACTATGTAAATTTTAGTCAATGGATGAAGTCAGTTCTCCTCAAATTCCCACAGGTGTTCAAACAGGTGTAGCTCATCACATTAACTATATGTTTCATTAATGTTTGACAAGCAGCAATTATTCAAATAACTGTTCTTCTTTCATTATAAAAATCTGTTCTTCTTTCATTATACACCTAACAAACTTCATTTTTTCAAATGTTTTTCTTAAAAGCTGTGTTTGCTGTATCGTTAAATATAAATAATTGCTACTTGGTTTGATATTTTTCAATGGATTTCATTCATCTAAGCTTAGCTTAGCTATCAGAATATGTCAGAATGCGTGTGTTTTGGTATTTTTGTTTTTAATATGTGTAATATTTTATATTCAATATTTCAATGTTTCTTTTCAATAAACCTGCTAAAAGCCAGACAAGGCACATGTACCAACATAGAACATCTCATTCATATTTATACATTTTACTACCTTTTAATGTGTGATAAAACCTGAGATTTGGATGCTTGTATGATATTCGTAAGATTGTGAGATACAAAGTACTCCAGTCAAGAAGAAGTAAAATAAATATGCTATTCCCATTGCTCTTTGGTCTAGTCAAAACTGGTGACAGAAATTCAATTAAACCTGTTTAATGACCCTCTGAGGAGCTCCTGCCAGATGCCTACAATATTCTGAATGTGATTTAGAAATGGCCTTGTGAAATAAATTACATCCCAAGCCACCCCGGATGCCACACACTAAACCGGCATACTGAGGCTATAGGCTGCATGTAGTATGTATAATCTTCATTTTTTTTAAGGATTTGTAGTGAAGGCATTTCAGCTGAGAGAAACAGCCCTAGATGCTGTTTTATTAGTTTCTATTTCCCCTTTGTGTTTAAATTGTCTTTGTTCTTCACATATCGCCATTTTTTTTAGGACCATAATCAAAAGGTATCTATACGTCCTATAATTCAAAGCCATCTTTTCTCAGTGAACTTCCACTAGTACTGATCACAGGTGCAAGACAATCCTGCTGTATATATAACACAATAATAGATAGTTCCTGGAGAGCTTTGTTATTTGTTATATTGTGTAAATCTCAGTCAATCTTTCATAATTTAGTTGTTTGAAATTCAGAATGAAGGATATACTGTTGGTATTGGTGTTGGCGTTGTTGTTCTTTTGTACATTTGATAATCCCAGGTGTACGGCTGCAAGAATGGTCTTCTAGACTAGATTGCCAGTTAATTGCAGAGCTTTTTAATATTGATAGTCACTAAGAAACAGTCATTCTTATTGTGCATATTGAGTCCTGCATGAATTTCAACTCCTTTGATGTTCATAGCAGTGTATGTCGCCATAACAACAGCTTACAGCTTTATTTATAGCCTAATGCAATGTCTTTTGCATTCTGAGAAATCTCAAATCTATCATGACAAGACAGTGTGCACTGATTCATTTTAATGACTGTAATATTGTATTGCTGATTTAAAGGAACATGGGATCAAATATAATTGTACACCATTGCCTGTGGCATTATTTTCCATAATGACTTATTCATTGTCTGAATTACAATAAATGTAAGACTTAAAAAAAAAAATCAGAAGCAGCTTGAAAGCCAGAGAACTTGTATGAAAAAAAAAAATTGTACTCCTCAAATTGTATTTCAATTGAGCCAAGAGTTCCAAAATGTTAAAACTATTAATTGTGTTGCATCGTCTGCCTCTGTTTTGTACAGCAATGTTAAACCAGGGCTTATATGGGGAAATTGCTTATAATACAATTTCAATGTAATAGGATTGCATGCAATAAGTAAATATTAAAAATCATGCTTTCTCAGTCAGTTATGATTAGATATGCATCAAGGCAAATAGAAAACATTCAAATATGCATTTAAAGACGTAATTAAGTGATAAGAAGTGTAATGTGTGTATTACACACACACACACACACACACCACACACACACACACACACACACACACACACACACACACACACACACACACACACACACACACACACACACACACACACACACACACACACAGAGACACACAATTGAATTAAATAAGTTAGAGAAATTGATTATGTTTGTAACATTTAAGGTTCACTGGAAGCAAGTTGCAGAACCCATGTGCAGTTTTATTTCATAAAACAAAGACTAAACTTGAGTAGACACAAAGACTCGTACAGTGGGTTACCACATCCAATACTAGAGAAGGACACTTGGCAAACATGAGGGCTTAAATACACTGAGGGGGACACCTGTGAACAATGATGACAACATTACACAACACAAGAGAGCACATGGCAGGATCACATGAGGGCAAGGAATCACATGACAAAACCAGCAAGTGCATGGTAGTGAATAAAGCAAATAAGAAACATGACAGTGAACATTATAAACTGAGAAACATGACAGTGAACACGTTGATCACAATGGAGACTTGGAAGTAAACAACCACAGCTACAATTGGATAAGATTTGCATATTTAATGAGCTTTAGCTCCGCTGTCAGTTCACATGAGGGAGGGATTGTTTTGAAAGCAACCGGAATGATTCTCTCGATCATAGGGCTCATAAATGTCTTTATCAAACAAACACAATTTATTTCTCATCCACCCGCGATTGATTGGAATATTATTTTTTATTACATGGTCCACCCGATCGGTGGATATAAGCCCGAACCGCATGCGTGCGTGCACACACACACACACACACACACATGTCCGTGCGCGCCCTTCAAATGTCAAGTCAAGAGAGAGTGAATAGCGCAGATCAAGAAAGGCATATTATTTCACTATTTAAGACTCACCGGCCTGCCGGCGGGCTTACGTTTTGGTAGCCCGCCTGGAGAACACATAGCACCGGGACGTTGGGCTTTGCGAACTCTGGCCCATACATGTCTGAGTCCAGCATGCTTAAGGTATGTTCTGTTAGACACATACACATAATCAAAACGATCTATAACAATGCAAAACTATTACATATAAAAAACACGTTTTGTTTACACGTTTAAGTGTGCTGCACCATTCCGGGTCGTATCCAATATAGAAGGCACAGCATTTTGTTTTAAGCTCAATATTTCTGCAGATCCATAATCGACCTGAGACTTTGTGTGTGTGTGTGTGTGTGTGTGTGTGTGTGTGTGTGTGTGTGTGTGTGTGTGTGTGTGTGTGTGTGTGTGTGTGTGTGTGTGTGTGTGTGTGTGTCTATGTGATGGGTAGGTTTAGAGTTGGGGCATTGTAGGGGGATAGAATGAAACAGCATTGATAAACACGCTAAAGAGTGATTATGCTTCTTGATTGCAAGCCAAAATGGCATACGGATTGGTATATCATACGCCATTTCATGAGATCAGTCTGCATTCCTAATATTAGGATCCGAAGGAAGCTTATGCTGTGTTCTTTCACCACCAGGAAAAGCGCAATATCTCGCTATCTTCTTCGGCATGTTTATTGCTGCTGGCTAACTTGATGCGAACAGCTCCATGAATCGGTGGGGGAAGCTCCTGAATTAGATGCGCTGTAGCGGTGGTTGTTTTGCAACAGATGACGTCAAGATGCGCACACATTCGTTTTCTGTGCCTGGTGTCTATAAAAGCTTTTCTTTGTCTAAAGGAAGTTTTCAGCTCTGGAACTTACAGGATTTTCTTATATTGCAATTACCTTTTATATCAAAACCTCAAGGGAAAGTTGATTTCTTAATTCATCACCCCTTTAAAAAAAGGGTGCCAATAAGTATGTCCGTGTTTTTTGAGAAAAGTGTTTATTTCATAATGTGATTTCCATAATCTTTCATGATGAAAGATTAGATTTTTGGGATTTTTTAAAATAAAAGATCAAAAGGATAAACAATGTAGATTTATTTTTACCTCCTTACTTTGATCATATTTACCAGGGGTGCCAATAATTCTGACCACCACCGTATCATCTAGGGGTCAAATGTTTTATCGCACTGGATGGATTTGTAATATAGATTGATCTTAAAATGGCAGATGTCCTGATCAGTCCCTTGAGCCAGCAGCCATCTCACCCTGTAGCCCAAGACTGGTTTCCCACTGAAGCTAAGCAGGGCAGAGCCTGGTCAATACCTGGATGGGAGACCAATCGGGAAAACTAGTTTGCTGTTTGTAGTGGTGTTAGTGAGGCCAGCAGGTGGTGCTCACCCTGTGGTCTGTGTGGGTCCTAACGCCCCAGTAAAGTCATGGGGACACTATACTGTCAAAGAGCACCATCCTTCAGATGAGACGTTAATCCAAGGTGCTGACTCTCTGTGGTCGTTAAAAATCCCAGGATGTCCTTTGGAAAAATAGTAGGGGTGTAACCCTGTCATCCTGGACAAATTTGCCGATTGGCCTCTTTCCATCTTGGCCACCAAATCAGCCCCCTCTCCTGATTGTCTTAATCACATCAGTCTCCTCTCCACCAATCAGCTGGTGTGTGATGAGCGTTCTGGGGCAATACGGCTGACGTTTGGGACGACCAGAACCAGAAAATTACAGGGATCTGAATACTTAATCAAAACCTTGATCTATTTATCTTCCTATATTATTATAATGATTCTTTCCAGTTATGATTTTGCTTAAGAGAACCACTGACTGTTGGTCTCTGAGGAGTGACTGAGGGTCTGGCCTAGAGATGTATTTTGGAGGTAATCACACACCCCTAACATGCCAGGAGTGCAGTAACAATGTTTGCTCACTTAGACCGGCTTCCAGATGTGAAATATGGATTTGTCTTTCATTTAATTTATTATATTTTATATTTCCTTTTACTGAAACACTAAAGGATCAAGATGAATATTGCCTGTACTATTGTCTGTATCTCTCAATGAGAGAAAGCATATGTTATCAGTATGTTTTGTGGAACATTCTAGTTAGAACTGGAGCTTAATCAGCTCCAACCACAGAGAACTGTGTATGTATGTGCGCAATATTCTGCGTTACAAATCAGTGTTGAGCTGGTGTACAATGGACATTCTAAGAGATGGGTGGACTTGTTGTTCTGGGTAAGCTGGTGCCTGCTCCAGACCTGGAAGCTCTAATTCCTAATTCCGGGCCTAATTCTGGGGAAAAAGCGTCAACAAATAACACGTCTATAGAGATGTGCATCAGAAAAACTGAAAATGTGTGGAAATTTACCATGACTGTGGATTTTCTCTGAGCCAATCAGAATCATACACCTTGTAGTAATGATGTGGATAGACCTTGAAAGCAGTATAATTGTTGGGACAATTTTATGTAAAATAGGGCGGGGCACCGAGACGGTGAGAGACGGAGTGTGGCCTACGAACTCCTTGTGAGACTTGAAGCTGGCTTCTGCTGTTGAAACTGCAAACTGTTCTTAAGTAAATTTTTCTTTAATTAATTGCACTCCTGACTCTTGGTTTTCATTTGTCACTACTGGTCCCTAACAGTTTGGACCCTATTTTTATAGTTATCGTTCTTGGTGTGAACTGGCCTTTAGACTGTCCTGGATTATGATTTACAAAGGATTATCAAAATAATGATTTACACAATGCTAACTACGATTAGCCAACCTTGACTTGCTCTGTGAATGAGATAATTAAGGCCTTTTTTGGCAAAAGGCAGATGCATTATTGTAATGCGGTAATGCTATTTCAGCAAGTTTTAGTAAGTGACTGCACATGAGAATTTGTTTTAAATGTCAGAAAATGCCATGCATCCCCATTACTTTTAAATTACCTCAGAATTGCCCACCATGCTCAATTAAGTAATGAGAGTAGTTAATTAAAGGCAGTTATAGAATTGGATGTGTACAGTTGGTTAGAGCAGAGGTGGAGGGAATTATAGAACGCTTCCTTATGAGTATAAACCTAATTATCAAATAAGCCTGATTGTAAATGCATTTTACCCTTTACGGGACATTTTCCAAGATGGCAGCATGTCTCTCTTCTCTCTCGTCTCTGTCCTGTTTGTCCTGCTCAACGTTATTTTAAACTGGCTGTTTATGGACCCGATCTATGCCTATACCCAGTCTGTTTTTTACACAATTTGAAACTCTGTGTTACCGTCGGCTGCGGGTAGCATCTAAACCTCCTGCAGCTAAATGCTCCAGGCTCCGGTTGTTGAAAACCCTCTACAAATGCGCTGGATGCCTACTTCAGTCCAAACAATAGTCCATATTTCCCCTTACCCATTCCATATTTCCCCTTTCCTACCACAATTCCCATATTGTCGCGCTAGGCTTATGGACAAGCACCCAATAGCCGAAGTTACACCGTCGTTTACAAACGTTTGTGGACATACCTGCGAAACTGCCCGCTGAATTCTTCCTGGTCTCCCGTAGACGAGTTAGGCTACTCCCCATCATGGGAACTCTACAGGTAATCTGGTTGTTACTTTTTACTTTGGATTTAAATTGTTCAACCTGTGCGTATCATGAGGACTTTACGACGTCTTTGCGATACACTACATACACTTCGTCAAAGAACACACTACACACACATACTCCAAAACAGGAGTATTGCGCCAAATTTTTCATCCATGAACCTGATATTTATCTTTCTCTTGTTTGTTTGCGTTTGATTAGAGACAATTTTATAGATTTTGGACAAAGATCATGTCTTCAGCAATGTGAAATCAAACGAGATGATATATTAAAGCATGTTTGGAAACGTCGTTTTATTATATTGATGTTACTGCTGGCTGGAAATGTTAAGCCAAACCCAGGACCCGAGCCTGAATGTTTATACACACCAGGAGTTTTCGCTAGTAAATCGGGCTTGAAATTTTTACATTTAAATATCCGTAGTCTAGTGCCAAAGATAGATTTTGTTAGGATATGGGCAAATTCGACAAATGCAGACATTTTTGTTCTATCAGAAACGTGGCTAAAAAAATCTGTTAGTGATAATGATATTGCGATTAGGGGATACAATGTATTTCGTGCGGATAGGAAGAGTAAGGGAGGAGGTGTGGTTATTTACGTGAAGTCTAAGTATCATACCACTCTATTGAAGACTATGAGTATCGCAAAATGTTTTGAATTGCTGGCTATTGATCTGAAATTAGGAACTACCAGTTTGATTGTTGCTTGTTGTTATAGGCCCCCGTCAGCTCTTAAAGAAACATTATCAACACTCTCAGCTGTGCTGACAGATATTGTAAATCACAAAGAAATAATTCTGCTTGGTGATTTAAATTGGGACTGGATGAAAGATGATTCAAAGGACTTAAAGGCTTACTGTGATTCTGTTAATTTAACACAAGTAGTAAATTCTCCAACTCGCCCAAACACAAAAAATCTTAATAAATCCACGTTAATTGATATTATTTTAGTAAACCGACCTGATAAATATACAGAGGTTGGTATTTTCCCAAATGACATAAGTGATCACTGTGCTATTGGGATAGTTAGAAACTGTAAACCTGTGAAAACACCTTCAAGAATAGTGGAGAAACGACACTTTAAGACCTTTGACCAACAAGCTTTCATTCATGATATGTATCATTGTGATTGGGATAGAATATCATTCATTCCTGATGTTGATTTGGCATGGACTTATTTTAAGGGTTTATTTATGGGAGTTTTAAATAAACATGCACCTCTAAGGAGGTTCAAGGTTAAAGGGAGGGATAACCCTTGGTTTTCTGATGCATTATCCTCTCTGCTACATGAGAGGGACCTGGCCTGGGCTAGGGCAAGGAAATCTGGCTTAGCAAACGATTGGTCCAGCTTCCGATGCCTAAGAAACAAATGTATAGCACAGATACGTAAAGCTAAAGCACAGTTTTATCTAGAAGAGACAACCAGAAATTTGCATAATCCAGCAAAATTTTGGAAAGCTATTAAATATTTAAAATCTAACTCCTCATCATCAAGTTTACCAAAGCAAATAAGTGTTGATTCGAGACAAATCACAGATAAAAAAGAGATAGTGGACTCCTTTAATCAGCACTTTGCCTCTGCTGGGCATCTTTTCAAGTCAATGCCAGATCAACCCTTAGACACCGAGGTCCTGAATGTTAGAAATATTAACACTTTCTCTTTTAAGCCAATTACAAGGAAAATAGTCCTGTCAAAATTGAAATGTGTAAACTGTAGAAAGTCAGCTGGACCGGATGGGCTTGATCCATCTCTCCTGAAGCTTGCAGCTGATATTATTGCCAAACCACTCGCTCAGATTTTTAATTTGTCTTTGGAACAAAATGTTATTCCTGAATCCTGGAAAGTAGCACATGTGATACCTCTTTTTAAAAGTGGGGACACCACACTATTGGACAATTATCGCCCTATATCTAAATTATCAGTACTGGCTAAGATATTTGAGGAATTAGTAAGTGAACAATTAAAAGAGTTTTTAACCTGTACTTGTATCCTCACCCCTTTTCAGTCAGGCTTCAGAAAGGGGCACAGCACCGTCACGGCAGCCACTAAAGTAATTGATGACATTGTGTCTGCCATTGATTGCAAAAACTCAAGCGCAGGACTGTTTATTGACCTTTCTAAGGCTTTTGATACAGTGGATCACAGCATTCTTTTAAAATGTTTAGGTAAAATTGGGGTGTCCTCACATGCGGTAAGTTGGTTTAAAAATTATCTTACAGGGAGATTTCAATGTATTACATGTGATGGTATTACATCAGGGAAGGCTGCAATTACAATCGGTGTTCCACAAGGCTCCATCTTAGGGCCACTTTTGTTTACCGTCTACATAAATTCTATCTCTGAACGTGTAAATGCAAATGTACACCTTTATGCGGATGACACCATCATCTATTGCACTGCACCCTCTCCATGTGAGGCTTTAATAAAACTGCAGGAGGCTTTCACAGTCTTGCAAGAAAATTTAAGGAAATTAAAGTTAGTGCTTAATGCTAAAAAAACCAAATACATGTTGTTTACGCACTCAAAGTTCAAAGTAAAATCACTACCTCCAATTGTAACCGCACAGGGACAGGAAATAGAGAAGGTGTCATGCTACACATATCTAGGTTTTTTATTGGATGAAAATATCTCTTTTAATCCTCATGTCATGCATGTGGTAAAGAAACTTAGAGTAAAGCTAGGTTTCTTTTTTCGAAATAAGGCTTGTTTTAATTTGAAAGCTAGAAAAGAACTTGTAGCAGCCACATTTTTATCTGTTCTGGATTATGGCGACATTCTCTATATGCATGCCTCAAAGTCTGTATTGCGTTCACTTGATTCTGTCTACCATTCAGCACTACGATTTATAACAAAAGCTGATTATAGTACACATCACTGCAATTTGTACAGCTTATCTGGTTGGTTACCACTGTCTAAACGCAGAAAACGCAATTGGTTGATTTTTATTTATAAAGCAATTACTGGATTATTACCATCATATTTATCCGTTTTTTCATTGGCAACAAACAATAGATATAACCTCAGGTCAAACAATAGCATACTTTTTAATGTGCCTACTGTTCATTCCGAATTTGGTAAAACAGCATACCGTTACAATGCTCCATCAACCTGGAACGCACTACAGAAAAATCTGAAACTAAACATGTTTATTTCCATCTCTGATTTTAAGTCGTATCTGGCAGACATTCTGCATCATACATGTGAATGTGTCTAGACTTTTGTTGTGTACAGCCTGAATATTCTCACTTGTAAATTGTATTTATGTTTTATGTTGTGTCCATCACTGTTTTTATGTTTTTATGTGTCTTTTTTTTTAACTATGTGCTGCCTTTTCTTGGCCAGGGCTCACTTGAAAAAGAGACTACTGTCTCAATGTGACTACCCTGGTAAAACAAAGGAGAAATAAAATAAAAATAAATAAAAAACGATCATCCAACAAAGACTTAAATTTAATACTAGTTTGCTTATTTGAGTAATTATGATAAAATTGATATTTTCACACTCAAATAATTAAAAATTAATTTGCCACCCCTGGTGTATAAGTACATTCTTTTATTAACATTTTCCACATACACCGTATAGTCACTCAACTGAGACTCCCAAGCTTTTAGTCTTTAATTAGACCCAGAGACCCTTTCAAAAATGCTTGTGTTTCAGCTGAGAGAGCCTGCCCTATGGTGGCCAAGATTTATCTGAGCAGCAGAATGTAAAGTAGCCTCCACAGAGACATTATGCCTCACCAACCAGCTTTCAGTCAGGTCTCTGAATAAGAGGAAGTGGAGCTCTGATGGTAGAAATCGCACATTGAACCACATATAGATATATGTTTGTGCGGGCAAATCAATATAATGTGTGACTCATTGGGTGGCTAATGGCAAATAATTTTGTCAAAATTGTTGATAAAACGGAGCTTGTAAACCCATTACAGTGGGAATGCTGCTCAAACTCAAATGTCCGCCGTGATGTTGGCATGAGAAAAAGGGTTACAGTGAAATGTCACATTGCCATTCTAAAATAAAGCAATAAGCCTCAAGAAGTTTACAGTGAAATTATTACAGCAGAGGGGCGTTGTTAGGAATGACGGGGATCTTACTAGCTATTTATTACTTATAGAAATAGAGCAACGTCATATAGTTACATTACCGGTACATGTATTGCAAAATGCGTAATGTTATGAGGACCAAGTTTGTAGTCAAAGTATGGGCAGGTCATAGTCAATATAAATCATATTGTTGATGTTTCGTCCATACCATTGAATGTGCCATAACTGTTTGCTTACTACCCTGTGCATTCACGGCTGGCTCCGTTGCGTTGTGATGGGGGAGGAGCTGTGGAGGGAGGACTGTAGTGCAGCAGAGAGCAAGGGGGAGTGACCTGTGAGTTGTGATTTTTCAAAATTTCAGGCTTAGTCAACATTTTCTAAAAACTCCCTACTGCAGCCACTGGGTGAAGTGGTCATAGCCATGTTTTATCATAAATAAAGCAGTTGTCCAGAATCAAGGACTGGAACTAACCGCTTCATAAGTTGTAATGGCCGTCATTTACAGTTTTTCTCATAGTGAATGTTTTCAGTGTTTCTGTTTTTGTTGCTGTTTTGTACAAATTGTATTTTCAAATGACGTCACATTGATGTCTTCTGAGTCTACTAATATGACTTTGCAATACAAGGGTTCATCTGTGAAAAGCTGGAGCAAACAGATAAGGAAGAGAATAGCCATGTTTTAATCCACCTATTTTTATGCACATTTTTGGGATATTACATATTACATAAAAAAACTGCATGGAAACCCATTAAAAATGTGCATTAAATGTGCACTATGTAGGATTGTTACAGTAAAATATCCCAAAACCTACCAGGCCCATGTTATATTATTGTGTTCAGTTGAGTTATTACATCATCCCAAATGTTTCCAACTATTTGTAAATTGTGATATAATTGTGATTTTAACCAAGGAGCCGGGACGTCTGAGGGATTCGCATGTCAATTGCATCATATCCGTTACTGTTAGTTTCTGCAGAAACGCTTTGGCAGTGTGCAACAAGTGTCACAGCAGCCGCTGAGCAAACGCACAGAGTAACGTCATATCATAACATAATTTTAGACACACTTAAATGTATCTAATATGATAAACAGCTGTGTTACCTCATACTCATGACCGGAAAAGCAGAAATGGCGCCGGCGACTAGTGTCCCGTCATAAAAAAAATCCCACTGATCGCGAGCTGTGTGTTTCATAACAATAACTCCATCAGCCTTGCTCAGCTCCTCAACACTCGGTCCTGCTCTTCTTCATACTACAGTAACATTAATAACCGCATTAAATTACCACATGTCCCAAGATTCTGAGCTCAAACTTGCCGTCATCAAGCTACACCTTTGTTGCGCCCTCTAGTGGACGGAAAAGTTACATAGTGCACCTTTAAATAAATGTACAAGCTCAAATGAGGCAGATACAGATATGCACACAAACTACAATGGAAACAATACCAACTCAATTTCTCGACGTGCAACAAAAAAGGGATTTTGCCACAACAGGATGCGACTGGATAACTGGACTGCAGCATCTCAAATGTTGGTTTGATCATTCTGAAATTCCTGAGCCAAAATCTGTCATCACAATAATTTGGTATAATGACCTTCCAGATGTGTCTCGCATGATTGAATTCCCAAAAATCAGGCATCCAAACTCAATGTATCATGACAGCATTTATTGTGTGATTCATAAATGTTTTATGCGTTATTCCAGTTTGCACATAAGTTAAATTTAGCAACTTTGAATAGAAACATAGCTATTGAAGACTGAAAAGAGGTGGTGATGATAGAGAAATAGAGGCAATATATGAATAGTGAAAAAGCAAAAGAAGATGTATAAAGATGACAGCAAAGAGGAAAGAAACAGACAATGGAAGATTATCAGTTTATCAAACCACTACTGGAGTTGTGGTGGGAGAAAGAGTCTAAGGATTTTACAATGAGAAGGATGCTATATACAGTAGGTTTAGAGAAATAAAAGGTATCCATAAGGGCCATTATCTCTCCATAAATAATGGCCATAAGGGATATTATTTATTTGGGATTTGTAGGAATTTTCAATTGAATGATATTCATTTTTGATTTGCAAGATAACGTTACACATCACGGTCAGTTTGTTATCAAAGATCTTATTATATAAAACTTATTTGAGTTGCCTGTGGGTTTTTTTATATTCCTTAATCATGTTTCCACAATATCAGGCAAGCCCAACGAAGCTTTGAGTGAATATCTCTAGATCCAAATAATGTTTGGTCCAGTACACTAATATAAGTTCCATATGTGCCGTAGGGTGTTTTGAATATCATACTTATACTCATAGGAGATTCTGGAGAGATATAGAGAAATAGAGTGTATGGGGAATGATTCAAACAGACAAAGCTTGAATCTACATCCTCATTATAGGTTGTACATAGTCTTGCATAGCCTATACTCTATACTCTATAGCTCTATAGCAACTTAGCCAAATTATTGGCCAAGGACTGCCCAGAGGCCGTGAAGCAACCAAACACAGTTCGTTTTGTTCTGCATAATCTTTAGGGGGGGTTAAAATTTAACGTTGATGTCCCTGCATATAACAGATCGGTGTGTAAAATTCTTGGACATATTTTAAAGAGTCTATGCCATGAATTTTACATACTTCACATATTTGAAAATCCACCGTTTAGTTGATCACAATACAGTTGTAAACACAAGAGCATTTTTCTTCCATGAGTGGGTTTGGCATCACAGCATCTTTATTTCCAGGCGGACCATTAAAGAACGGGACACACGTCTTCCTATCAACCTGTAGAATTAATCCACAATGTCATCTCAATTCAGATGACAACTTCTAAAATCCAATTTTTCCAGTTAAGTGTGCCATGTCCATCAGACTGAAGTTCAGCCAGCTGTCCGCAGGCGCAACGTCTGAGGCTAGGGCTGGCTTCAAAATCGCCCCCTATAACCTCATTCACTATGTACATTACTTCACTAATATAGTCCACTTAAAGGGGTGAATGGAAATGAGTGAGTGAATTCAGACACTAAGTGTGCCTGAAGTGCTGCAGACTGCGTTAGCATATTTGTGCTTGCTGTTTAATTTTTCTACTAATTCAGCTCTCTAATTCTAGTAAGATGAAAAGATTTTCTAGCATGCATAATCTTGATTAAACCATTTTTATTATCAGGTAAAAAGGAATGTATACCTGTATGATATTACGCTGTAGCCACATTGGTCCAGCGTTTTGGAAAATGGATGGCTGGACAATTCAGCTGTGTGCCGTCTTCAAGTCAGACGCGTAAATTCATTTGACACAACCATCATATTCTCTAGCCGCTCAGCGTACATCTGTTGTGCACTCATTATTGCGGGGCCTTTTGGGATTGAATGAGTACACGCAATACCGTCGACAAATGACTGTCCCCTAAAATAGTACCCTATTTTAGGGTATGGGGGCAAGCCTATAGGCCTTACATGACATGTACTACCCGCTGTGCCCTGCCTTCAACACATCTCATGCTGTATGAATAAATACGATTCCATAAACGCAAACGGAAATAAATAGGAGCTGAAATACTAGAAACCATCATAAATCACATAAAAACAGTGGGTCTTATTCATGGAACACAAGCCGATTGAATTTATGTGTAAATTGTTTGTAAAAAACATTTCAATCCCTCAATTCAATGCAAAAATTTACATAAAAATGGATTTATGAAGGATTTACACAAACTTGCTTTGTTGGTGTTTCACAAGAAAGGACCAGAGACTTTTAAAATGTTCCTTTAATGACATGCACAGAGAACATTTCAGAAATGTTTCAGCACTGAGAGAATGGGGAGTGTTATGAAGTAAATTCATAATTTATAAGTAAATGAAGGCAGAACACAGTTGCCTGCTTCTGAGAGAGAATTTTACCATGTCTCCTGAGCATTAGACACGTGGCACATTTTAAGCTTTTCCCAATGTATGCTTGTTATACATAAATTATGTCTCCCCACACAGGTATGTGTGTTGATGTGTGATTACACTGTATCCATAGAGGTGTGACAATACCAGACTATAGACTTTAGGCGCAGGGTTATATATATATGCCAGCTGAATTATCAACATATCCCTCATCCATGAGAAATTAGATATGGCATGTACCCTAACTAAAGTCCAAAGCAGACACTCTCTCTTGTCATTTAAAGACACTGTATCCGTGTTATGTTCATTATTAATGTCCTTCCAGAGTCTTTTGGAAGAATGCAAGAAGACAAGACTAACCACGTACTCCGCTTTGGGGGCAATCAAATGTAATGACTTAAGAACTAACTATTGAAACCACCATAGGCTATTGGTTGACTAGTGAACTAAATATTTAGGGAGGAGGGATTTAAGGGACCTGGCTGAATGTAAATATTCCCATAGGTCAGGAGACGTATACAGCATTCTCTCTGTGCTCTTAATTATGACAAACACATGTTGCATATTGTGGTTCGGGTCAAGGATGTAAGGAAGAAGGCGGGGTCGGCGTTACTGGGACTCGTCACTTTTATTACTCTTTTACTTTCAAACAAAACACGTGCTCGAGGGCACATCAACTCATTAAACTTCACACACAGGTTTCAACACTCTGCACTGCTATCACTCTCCAGACAGGCTGCGCTCCGAGTCCCAGTCCAAACTCTCTCTCCCTCGTCTCTCTCTGCTGTGGCTTATAAGCCGTCTCTCCACGCCAACTACTGCAATCAGAGACAGGTGTTAGTCATTTGCACTTAACCCACTTACGCCCCGCTCGGCTCCGCCTCCTCTCTCCCCCTGCCGATCCCGCAAAACCACGCCTCCCCTGCCACATACCCCCACCGCCCGACTCAGGCCGGGGAGCCATCCGGCCTGCAGCCTCCCCCCCCCCCCCCCCCCCCCCCTCCGGGAGAGGAAGTCAGCCACAGCCATCTGAGCACCCGGCCTGTGGACCACCTTGAATTTAAATGGCTGTAAAGCTAGATACCACCGGGTGATCCGCGCGTTGGTATCCTTCATGCGGTGGAGCCACTGCAGAGGGGCGTGGTCCGAACAGAGGGTGAACTCCCGCCCCAGGAGGTAGTAGCGAAGGGTGAGGACGGCCCACCTGATGGCTAAACATTCTTTCTCTATGGTGCTGTACACCGCCTCCCTCTTAGAGAGCTTACGGCTGATGTACAGCACCGGCCGTTCCTCACCCTCCACCTCCTGGGACAGGACGGCGCCCAACCCCCTGTCCGACGCGTCGGTCTGCAGAATAAAAGGGAGAGAAAAATTAGGAGCCTGTAAGAGCGGACCACCACACAGAGCAGCCTTTATCTGGGTAAAAGCCTGCTGGCACCGCTCCGTCCACTGAACCGTATCTGGTACCTCTTTTTTAGTTAGATCAGTCAGCGGGCTAGCGAGGTCCGAATAATTAGGCACAAACCGTCTATAATATCCCGCTAGCCCCAGGAACTGTCTAACCTCCTTTTTGGTCTTGGGTCTCGGAGAAGTCGCAACTGCCGCTGTCTTATCAATTTGGGGACGCACCTGCCCATGACCCAAGTGGAAGCCCAGATACTTTACTTCTACCCGCCCAATCGCACACTTCTTCGGGTTGGCGGTTAGCCCCGCCCTCCTCAGCGACTTCAGTACAGCACGCAGATGCTGCATATGGCGCTGCCAGTCCGTACTGTAGATGATAATGTCATCTAGATAGGCAGCGGCATATGCAGCGTGCGGCCGGAGAATCCTGTCCATCAGTCGCTGGAAGGTTGCGGGGGCCCCGAACAACCCGAACGGAAGCGTGACAAATTGGTGCAATCCGAACGGCGTGGTAAAAGCGGTCTTTTCTTTAGACATTGGAG
Source organism: Pseudorasbora parva (assembly GCF_024679245.1). Lineage (NCBI taxonomy): Eukaryota > Metazoa > Chordata > Actinopteri > Cypriniformes > Gobionidae > Pseudorasbora > Pseudorasbora parva. Next base: position 24,013,647 of record NC_090182.1, read on the forward strand.
ACAAGGGGATCTGCCAATATCCCTTCGTTAAGTCCAGCGTCGAATAAAAGCGAGCGGTCCCTAGCCGATCAAGCAATTCGTCCACCCTTGGCATTGGATACGCATCGAATTTTGACACCGCGTTGACTTTCCGATAATCTACACAGAATCGCACGGAGCCGTCCGTTTTGGGCACCAAAACTATCGGGCTCGCCCAATCACTGTTAGATTCTTCTATTACCCCCATGTCCAGCATCGCCTCTAATTCGTCCTGCACTACCTTCTTTTTATGTTCCGGTAGTCTATATGGCCGACTGCGAACCACCACGCCCGGCTCCGTCTCAACGTGGTGTTGGATGAGGTCAGTCCGCCCCGGTAGGGGCGAGAACACGTCGGCAAACTCGGCCTGTAGCTGTTTCACGTCAGTGAGCTGCGAGGGTGAGAGGTGATCCCCCCCCGAGGCCAGAGCGAGAGAATGAGGCTTTTGGACCGCCTCCGGCCCGAGATCCTCCTCCCCGCCCACTACCGTCGCTAGCATCACTGACTCCGCCTCTGACCATTTTTTTAAGAGGTTGAGGTGGTAGATTTGACGTGCCCCGTCCCTATCTGACCGGCTCACCTCATAGTTGAGTTCTCCGACTCGCCGCGTGACCACAAAGGGTCCTTGCCACTTTGCGAGCAATTTCGAGCTGGACGTGGGCAGCAATACAAGCACTTTATCTCCCTGTGAAAATTGTCGCAGCTTCGCACCTCTGTTGTAGAGCTGTTTCTGTCTGTCCTGAGCCTGGAGCAAATTCTCCATGGATAGCCGCCCCAAAGTGTGGAGTTTTGCTCTTAGGTCCAGGACATACTGAATTTCGTTCTTACTCGCTGAAGGCCCGTCCTCCCAAGCTTCTCTAAGGACGTCCAGCACCCCCCGCGGCTGGCGCCCATAGAGCAGCTCGAAGGGGGAAAACCCCGTGGAGGCTTGGGGGACCTCGCGAACAGCGAACAACAGAGGCTCAAGCCATTTATCCCAATTCTTGGCGTCTTCGTGAACGAACTTACGAATCATGGTTTTTAACGTGCGATTAAAACGTTCCACCAGACCATCTGTCTGTGGGTGATAGACGCTGGTACGGATCGCCTTAATGCCCAATAATTCGTATAGTTCGCGGATCGTCCGTGACATAAACGCCGTGCCTTGATCGGTGAGAATCTCTTTCGGGATTCCCACCCGGGAGATTAATGAAAACAGAGCGCTCGCCACACTTTTCGCCGAAATCGTGCGGAGAGGAACTGCTTCGGGATATCGCGTTGCGTAGTCCACGAGCACCAACGCAAAGCGATGTCCCCGTGCGGACCGTTCCAATGGCCCGATGAGGTCCATACCAATTCTTTCGAAGGGGGCCTGCATTAATGGGAGAGGGCACAACGGTGCTTTTGGGGTGGCCGGTGGGTTCACCAACTGACATTCCCGACAAGACGCACACCACCGGCGTACATTCTCGTGAATGCCCGGCCAAAAGAATCGGGTCATGAGACGGTTTAATGTGGCCGTTTGACCTAAATGCCCCGCCATTGGATTAGAATGAGCCGTCTGGAAAAGCATTTCCCGGCGGCTTTTTGGTATTAACAATTGCGTTGTATCTTGCTTTGACTGGGTGTCTTGGACCACCCGATACAAGCGGTTATTTATTACTGAGAAGTACGGATAGGAGAGCGGTTGTTCAGGGTGGACGCGGTGGCCGTCGATGGAGCGGACCTGAGCAAAGGCATTTTTGAGCGTCTCGTCCCGGGACTGTTCCAAGGGAAAGTCATCGCGCTCTGAGAAGATGGGCGGACCCATTGCGCTCGGTTCCCCTGGAACTGCCCCCGGCGGTCCCGAATCCACCTCACCCGCCTGCGCAACCGCTATCCTCCCACCTCCGTTCTTCCCCCAAGAGGCATCCACACATAAGTGCCCTAATAATTTATTAAACGCTGGCCAATTCGTCCCCAGAATTATGGGATGCCGGAGGCGCGGGTTAACTGCAACCTCAACACTATGCGTTTGACCCCTAAATTGGATATCCACGGGCACCAACGGATAGTCCACCACTTCCCCGTGCACACACCTCACCTTAACCATGCGGCTGTTATCCAATGCCCTAGGTGAAATCAGGCTTTGATGGATGGAGGTTTGGTTACACCCCGAATCCACCAAAGCCTGATAGGTACCCCCCTTGATACTCACGGGTATCTGGTACAGGCCAGCTTGATCGGGGGCGGCTTGTGGCGCGTCGGGGACCCGGACCAGCGTCCCCACATCCATCATCGGACACCGATCAATAAAGTGTCCCGGGTCCCCACAGCGCCAACAAGCCGGCCCAGGCCTCCTCGCCGCCCTAGTGGCTGGAAGTGGGTCCAGCCCTTGGCGTGGAGAGAGGGACGGAGATAAGGATCCCGGGAAGGGGCCTGTCTCGGCCGCGGGCCCCGTTCTCCACCTCGGCGCCGGCCGGGGCGGCACTCCAGCTCTGGACCTGGGAGCGGGGACAGGTTTAGAGAGAGACGGGGCGGGGTTAGGAGGAGAGAGAGAGAGAGAAGAGAGAGAGAGAGAAGCCGCTGGCAAGGGCTCGCCGACCCCGTGGCACGCCACCATCTGGTCTTCCGCCAACTGGATGGCCTGGTCCAGCGACGCCGGGCGGTGGCACTGGACCCACTGCGCGGTCTTCCTCGGAAGCCGCGCGACGAACTGCTCCAGCACCACGCGATCGATGATCCCCTCGGCGTCGCATTCTCCGGCCATCAGCCACTTGCGGCACGAGTCCCGGAGCTGGTGCGCGAAGATGAAGGGCCGGCCGGACTCTTCGAGCGCCAGTGTCCGGAACCGCTGGCGGTGCTGTTCCGGTGTCCGGCCGACCCGCTGCAGGATGGCGCGCTTGAGGTCGTCGTAGACCAGGAGGTTCTTGACTGGCAGTTGGTGGGCGGCTACCTGCGCCTCTCCCGATAGCAGGGGCAGGAGCCGCATTGGCCAGTCCTCCTTGGGCCAGTCCCGAGCGGCGGCGGACCTCTCGAAGAGGTCGATGAACGCCTCCGGGTCGTCCATCGGTCCCATCTTCGAGAGCGCGATGGTGGCGGCTGAGTCGCTGGTGGGTTTGGGACTGGCCTGAACCTCCCGGTCCATCCAGCTCCGGAACAGCTCGCGGTCCTCATGCTGGGCCTGGAGGAGCGCCTCAAATCTTTTTTGCTGCTCCTCCCTGACGGCCCGCAGATCTTGATGGGTCTCCTGGTGGAGGCCCGCGAGCGATTGCACTAGGTCCGCAAGTGGGTGGCGGGATGGAGTTTCCATGGCGGCGTGCACACTTCTTCCTCCCGGGTTTCGGCACCAGTGTGGTTCGGGTCAAGGATGTAAGGAAGAAGGCGGGGTCGGCGTTACTGGGACTCGTCACTTTTATTACTCTTTTACTTTCAAACAAAACACGTGCTCGAGGGCACATCAACTCATTAAACTTCACACACAGGTTTCAACACTCTGCACTGCTATCACTCTCCAGACAGGCTGCGCTCCGAGTCCCAGTCCAAACTCTCTCTCCCTCGTCTCTCTCTGCTGTGGCTTATAAGCCGTCTCTCCACGCCAACTACTGCAATCAGAGACAGGTGTTAGTCATTTGCACTTAACCCACTTACGCCCCGCTCGGCTCCGCCTCCTCTCTCCCCCTGCCGATCCCGTAAAACCACGCCTCCCCTGCCACACATATAAATTACCCTGGAGCAAGAGAAGCCATGCATACGCAGCACTCTGTTTATCAGGGTCATGACAAGGTGAACTAAAACATCTGTATGCTCTCTCGCTTTTTGTCTGTCTCTAGATCGAACAAAAATACGCAGACAATTTGAGCACAGCGCCTGAGGTCTTGATCTTCACAGCAGCGCTTGCATGCAGCTGATGTGTGTGCTTTTTTGATTGTGTTCTTAAGACACACAAGACAATTAGGTGAATAAAAAACTTTTGGTCTTTTGTGACCTTTTTGATCATTTATTTTGCGTATATTATGGCATCATCTGGAATGTATTATTTATTCATACCAATAATATTAAGAATTTTATTTTATGTTTTATGAACATTTTCAGTTTTCATACGTGTTGTGGTAATATACGCAGTGTAGTTAAAACCTTTTTTTTTAACTTAACTTTTTTCTTTCATTTCTTTAAACTAAAAAGGGCCTTTTCATGCAATTGAAAAAACTGTCAAAAGTAAAACCGAATTTTTAATTATGATTTTTTTTTTCATTTTCTTTTCTTGCACACTCGTTTACTTCATGATTTGTGCCTGTGATTTGTCACTGTCTACAAGACTAGAATATTATGTTGTATAGTCTTTAGGATATTTTTTAAAAATTATATTCACAACTAAATATCATTGTACTTTTTCACTTTTGTACATTAGGGTACCGCCATAGTGACAGAACTGTACCTTTTTTCTGAGAGTGTTTTAAACTAATATATATCTACAATTTGCACCTGTAGTTTCTATATATTAAATTAAAGATGAATGATTTGAATATATATCATGAATATATATAATATATATTAGTGCTGGGCAGCGATTAAAATGTTTAATCGCGATTAATCACAGTATGCGCAAAAATCAATAATGAATACGAAAGTGCTGCTAAATGAACAAAAGTGTTTGCAAACATTTAAAACAAATAAGGTGCTTTTTACAGCAGTTAAAAAGTTAGTAACAGTTACAATATTTCTTGTAAATATCAACTTAAACATTAATTTAATCAAAATAGATTAAACTGGTGGTATACTTATATTGATTCTGTAGTGATATTCTCATCAGTGATCTGTCAGCTTTTACATAGGCCGACTTAAATCTGCATATTTGTGATATTCACCCCAGGGCGTTATTTAATTTTACAAAGGCCATTTTTAAAAATCGTATTAAATGTATGCATCATCTTTCATGTTAAATTCGTACATTTGATAAAAAAATTCAGTTATAATAGTAAAAACACTATAATAGGCTGTTACCAATCAAATTAAATAATTTAAACTGCAAAAAATACAGCTGCAATAAATAATGCTATAAGATTGATGTTCTAAATAAAACATGCAATCATACTTTTAAACATAACCGCCAATAGCGGGCAGCAAGTGATCGTTTTCATAAGTGAGTCATTGAGTTGTTTATTCAAATGATTCATTCAAAACGCTGAATCATTTAGTATCAAATCACCGCGCTGAGTGTTGATTTCCTCTGGAACTATTTTCGTCTGTGAAATCATGGGTGAAATGGAACAAAAAAAGGTTGTTTGGATCTAAAATGTAAGTAACTTAATATTAGAGTACTGTTTATTGAACTAGGCTACACCATTCATGCTACACAATTCACGATTGCAAAGTCGAGTTGTGTTATTAACAATATCATTAATCATAAATATCAACAACTACAAAAAACTCAGTTTTACGCCAGTATGTTTCTTCTGTGAGTTTATATTGCTGCTCAATTGTTTTGATTTCTCCACGAATGTCTCTCACAAAGAGACAGACAGCGCGAGCCTCAACGCGACTTGTTAACGTACCAGAGACATACTCATTGATCGCTGTTTACATTGAATATAATAAAAACAATAACAAAATCTGAATCATTCTCGCGTTTCTGGTTATTTTAATATTGTATTTGTCCCAGACAAAGAATGTCAAGCCCTTGGCTTAGCACTGACAGCACTGTATTCTCCTGACCAATGGTTTGTCTGTATGTGTATTGAGAGGCAGTGAGCAACAGCCTTTCAATATAATAATAAATAACTGCGTTAATGCGTGATAAAATAATTGTCGGTGTTAATTTATTAATGCGTTAACGCAATAATAACGCGTTAACTTGCCCAGCCCTAATATATATATGAGTTATCAATAAAGTATATAAACACACCCGAGGATGTGAGCAGAGAGCTCCTGGGTCTCCATGTTTGGCTTCCCTGCTCTGTTCGCCACAGGCAATCCTTGCCCAGCTGAGCGTTTAATGGCCGCAATGATTGTAGAGACAATCTAAAATAAAAAGCACAGACAGACAGAGCAGTGTGTTGGGAAAAAAAGAGGAGAAGAAGAAGAGGAAAGGAACATTACAGGAACTCGACAGTTCAGGACTGGCCCATGCAGCAGAGGGTTGGAGACAAGAAGGGCAAAAGGGCTGATGGGCCAGGAACAGGAGAATGTATTTAAAAGGGTACATAACACACAGAGTTTCTGCCAGTCCCATGTTAATCTTGAGTACATATAGAGTAGCCCTGCATCCTTCATATCTCCAAGGAGTCTACTGATTCTTTCTGAAAACAGCCACGCTCGTGCAGGCGTGCAGTGGGCGGAGCTAAAGAGACTAGCACGCACACACACACACACAAACACAATACATAAAACTTTCTATTCACTGTGTTTTTTATATTATACGTACTAATGCCCCTATTGCCGACAAAACACAGACATTTGATGCAGTTTCACTCACCACCTGCGGTTTCAACTAACAAACAAACACACTTGCAGAACTCTGTTGATTCTCCGGAAAAACAAACTGCATCCACTGTTTCCTTAACGCTGGGTTATTTGGGAAGTTGAACAAGATTATCTTTCCTCACAACCAAAAACACACTTATTTGGTCTAAAAACAAATTGACAGTGCTGACAGTGTATTTGGCACAGAAATACTGTGTCATATGTCCAACTCGTTGTTTGAAATTTTGACCTTGTTAGCATGAAAATCCATCTCTTTAACAGTGTAAATAAGCCAGAATGCATGAAATCGCATTCCCTCACTCTTGAAATTAACGTGAAGCTTCCACAACGAAAAGTTCACAGCATAAGTGGCTGTAAGCAAAAGAAAAGACAGTTCAGACAAGACTAGGTGACATTTAAGTCATAATAAGGTATTATGATTCATTGTACACTTATTACACAGATTTTCTTCACCAAATAATTACTGTGACATATTGAATTGAGATTAATGTTTTAAATCTTACCTGTTTATAAATCCATTTTGTACAGTGAACAAAATAATCGTCCAGACAAGATGATCACAAGAAGTTATATAACGGTATTAATAGTAAAGTAAATGGAATTAATAGTAAAGTAGAGACGCAAGTTGCGTTTGAATGAATCGAGAGAGCACGTTCACCGTGATGATGTGCGCTGTGTCACAATGCGTTGCTATTGACGATGGTCATTATAAGCAAGGGAATGCCTCAGAATAGAATCTTGCTTAAAAAAGTGAATAGAGCTGCTTGTTTTATTCGTTGTTTGTTGATTTGCAAATATAAAACTTCAGTATGTGTATGTTCTTTTTGAACACATCATCATCTCATTTGAACAAAACCCTATCATATTAATAATTCTTGCGATAATTTGGGTATTGAAATTGAAATTTTCATAATGTTCTATCCCTTTGTATCTCTATCTTTACTGTACTTGTAGCATGTGTTTATATTTGTGTAGGAATCACTTCAGATAGCCTTTTGTATTGCCTGACTTTATGTATGCCATATGTTGATCACAGTGGTCTCATTTGTGATGCTAAATTAGCGAATGCCTTAAATGTAAACTTAAACAAATCATAAACCCAAATGAGCAACTGCACCGGCAGCCCTCAGATGATTGAACACTAAACCGATCATGGGGCATATTGTCAATGCTGTGTTTTCAACAACAACAAAAAAGCAAAAAAAAAAAAAAAGCAGATTGATGCAGATTATGCGACAACGGTCTCTCTCTGTGCCTCGCCATAAAACAATGAAGCACAATGGAAACAGTGGCTTTTGATAGTCTGTTTTGTTTTTGCACAACAAAAACTCAACACTTTTGTTTTGCATTTCATTATTATTACTTTCTGCTCTGTATTTGGACCCTAGGGGTCATTGTGCCTTTTTATTTCCGCTCTCTGGGAAGTTTTGCAACCAGAACACACATGGATGTTGCTAACAGGCTCAGCGGTAGCTATCAATTCGACATCAGGATTAATAATGTGCCCGTCAACAAATGAGGATCCCACTGTGAAAGACACCACATGTGGTGGCATGAGTGGGGCTGCAGTGAAGTCGACGAATTGTTTGCCCTCCCCCTCAAAACAGCTATGCATGCTCACCATAGACTGTAAAAAAATATGCTCACATACGTCCATCCCCGCAGCTGCTCACATGACGCGCAGCAGCGACCTCTGGATGTCCTCGTCTAAAGTTTGCATGTGAAGGAATTACATCATATTTTAATGTTGGCTGGAATTCATGAGTCATTCACAAAGCATTTCGCAAAGGTGCCAGTTTGGGAAAATATCACGAGGCATCCCCTGTCTATACAATTTTTGTAATGGTTGTCCGGGGGTGGGACAGCTGAACGATAAATGAGTGCTGCCAGTGATCTGATCTTCCCCATGATATGGGCTTATTTTCTAACGCTGATTTTGTAAATCTTCCTTCACACTGGCCAGAGTAAATGCCAAGCTGCTAGCAATGCCAAGCTGTACGAAACCCTCAGACCCAGTAATCTCACTCTCTTGGTCTGGGTACTGTGCCTAATTCCCTGCCAGGGGACTGCCCTTCTGTTCTTCTTTGGCACCAAGCTCTCTCACCATGTCTACCATATGTCAAGTGTTACCCTGGGATGCTTTTCAGAGGCATCCTAGAGAGGCTGTCAGAAAACTGAGATAGACTAGCGATTATGACCTCTTTCCTTCTTTTGATTTTGTCCTTGATGCTTTAAATACACACATATATAAGTTTTCTTTTTTAAACTAATCTTAACTAACTCTTCTTTTTCTTGCAGGATAAACATATGCTTTTGAAAACCAAATTTCCTCAACACTTGGGGCACAGTATGTCTGAATATAACAAAGGGGCAAATTCAACTAGACAGATAGATATATCTAAATACATTTGCAAGAAAAAGTTATATTCATGTAAAATATGTTTTACATTCAAAAAATATATATATTCCACAAGACCAAAAAAAAAAAGAATTGCTGAATTTATACAAAAATGACCCCGTTCAAAAGTTTATGAACCATTTATTTTTAATACTGTGTGTTGTAACCTGGATAATAAGCCTACGTGGCTTTTTTTTCTTTTCTTTTTTTTTTTGATAGTTGTTCTTGAGTCCCTTGTTCATCCTTAAAACTCTTTGAATTTGTACTAATTAGCCTTCTGGGAAAGTAGAAGTATCTTCTGTTGCATCTGAAGGGCAGTACTAAGTATAATTTTTTTTTTTTTTTTTTTTTACAAATGAAGAAAAATGTAAACCTCTTCATCCTGTTCAAACGGTTTTTTTTTTTCAGTGTGAAAAGATGGGTCTCAAAATCATACAGTCACTGCTGGAAAGGGTTCAAATATGCAAAAGATGCTGGAAAACAGAATTGGCTATTTTTGTCTTGTGGACTATATGTAAAGATTATGTAAAATATCTTATTCAGGACAGTACTAAATAAAATAGAAATAACATGCATTTTGTATGATATAAGTATATGCATGACTTTAAATAACTAGGTGACGTAATCAAGAAATCCAGATTTGCTTTTTTTCTAACGGACGGCCTTGAGGAATTATAAAGAACAAATAATACATGTAGAAAAATGTATTGAATCATGTCACCTTTGCCATGCTCCTAATAAAAACCGTTGAACTCTTTTTGGTCCCAGGAATTCTCTGTAATCGATCCTCCTGCTGTGATTAAAGCATATTCAATGGCATTGTCTGGAGTCTGTCTGGTTACTGCCGTGCAGCAGGTTAGTGGAACACTGGAGATCTTAGTCCCAAGGGATAGTGTTCATAAGGGGCGAGATGTTGCCCGACTCAGCATGGTGTCGAATGGAGATGTGCACTTGAGTATACATTTTAAGTGTTGACCGTAGACACCCCAGGTCAACTTAAGTCAGGTGCGTGGGGGAATTTCTACATATATATGTATATATATACATACATACATACAAATATGTGTATCATAATGATTGAGCTGGGGCACAGGTGGAATGCATAGTCAAAAGCATTATAAAAACATTATGAGCATAGTAGAAAACCTATAGGATCAGGTGGCACTTTATGCAGATAATCTGTGAACATTTGAAAAAACCGAGACATAGAAGCACAAATCAGAATTTTCCATTAGAGAGCGGAGCGTTAATCTGGATGTGCCTCGGAGGACATGTAAAACCCATCTTCACAGAACACATCCGTGGTCTCCCTGAGCATCTCTGGTGGGGAAACCCAGTGGGATAAGGATCATGGCAAGATTTGAGCAGAAATTGAAAGAGGATTCCCACCTGCAGACATGGTGCTCTGGTCGGTTCGCCAAGCTCATTTCCATTCAGTTGAAAACCAATTCAGTTTAAGCTCTCTTGGAATTGGATAAAGAAACATGCAACGATAGACGTATCGTCAGCGTTTCCAGAAACAGGTCTTACTAAGCTCTCAACTCTGCTGCTTTGGTGTAGATTTCAGAAGTATCATTTAAAAATGTTCTCATTTAATTTTGCTGGTTAAAAGTTTTGTTATATATTTAAGCTTGATTGGTTGTATTTAGTGTACATCATGTGACATTTTGATCTTAGTTGTGTTTTTACCTGATAGGCCTACATTTTTGCTGTGTTATTTGCATGCCATTTCTTATCTGAAGAGTAAAATAGCACTACATAATCTCTACTAGAAATTTTAAGTAGCTTAAGTGTAGTTGAGCTACTTTATCTAAGTGGTAATCTATAGTTCAATTTCAGATCATTAGCTAACAGGCTGGATATAGTCAAGTTGTTCCAAACTTGTATACATTTATTTCTGCTGAACACAAAGAAGATATTTTGAAGAATATGGGTAACCAAAAAGTTGATGCGCCCCTTTGACTTCAGTGAATGAGGGGAGAAAAATACTATAGAAGAAGAAAAAGAAGTTGTCGAGGGGTCCATCAACTGTTTGGTTACCCATCAAAATATCTTCTTTTGATTTCAGCTGTAGAAAGAAATTCATATAGGTTTGGGACAACTTGAGGGTGAGTAAATGTAAAGCAAAACAATTTTTAAATTTGGGTCACCTATCCCTTTAAACTCTCATTTCTTCAGGCATGCACTCTTTGCAAAACCCTGCCCTAAAAAAACTTGTCAGCAAACCCAATGTTAGCAAACCTGAGCACTGTATTTATAAAGAGATGTGTGTGGTTCAATAATGTGTACTTATACTTATGTATATCTGTCATGTATACTTTTTATGTATGATATTCAAAAAAATTGAAAATGTTCTTGACATTTATAGCATTAGAAAATGCTATGTTCGTACCAAAACAGAATATTAGAATGATTTCTGAAGGATCAAGTGACACTGAAGACTGCAGTAATGATGCTGAAAATTCAGCTTTTCCATCTTAAATGACATTTTTAAAATAAATGAAAATTGAAAACAGTTATTTTAAATTATATTAATATTTCAGTAAAAAAAAAAAAAAAAAAAAAATCAAGCCAACCCTGAATTTATTAATGGTAGTGAACATTATTTATTTATTTATTTATTTATTTATTTATTTATTTATTTATTTATTTATTTATTTATTTATTTATTTATTTATTTATTTATTTATTATTTATTTATTTATTATACCATTGAAAGCTTGGTTTTAATTGATTGTATTCTTCGGTTAATGAGGCTTTGAAAGTCACATCTATGATTTTTGACTAAAGGCAATATTATGTTTATTTGCACAGATGGACAGAGTGAGAGAGACACCAGATGTGGAAAATGGGAATGAACAGATGTATGGAACAGAGGCCTTAGGTCCTGCCACGTCTCATATATCAACCTCTCACACCTAACTTTGCCCTTGGCCTCAAGTTTTCTCAGGATCAGAATTAAACCGGATTAGTGAGCTGATTACGACAAACATGAGATTACACAAGCAAACATTAATCACACACACATGCTCCGCATGCTTGTTTTTATGTTCTTTCTGTAGCCTAATACCACTATAGATAAACACTCGAAAAGACCCATGAGGAAAATTATTGAATTACACTGATGCTTTCATTTACATATTTATTTATTTATTTATTTATTTATTTATTTATTTATTTATTTATTTATTTATTTATGTAATGCTAAGGAGCAGTGACTCATACTCTCAGCCATTTCTTCAGTCATAGAAGAGACACAAATCTCCCCTCTTAGAGAGACACACCATTTAACTTTACTGCACTGGCTGTGAGGGGGTGTAAGTGAGCGTGAATAATGTGGGACATTAAAGCACTGGAGATCACCCACTCCCTTCTGCTGACTATTCAAAAGAGACTGTCTGACCATTTTGTCCACTGTACCACATTTGACTTAATAACAGTAACTCAATCACATTTATACAATCTGTTACATATAGATTTTTTTAGAGAGCTGCGTCCATACTCAATTTCTAACTCAATTTCATCCGAAAGCAATTCAGTCAATATAGCAAAGTGCCCTTTTTTTGGTCAATTTTGAGAATGCTGTATCAGTTTGTTCTAAGTGTTTTAATTATCTTTGCTACTCAAAGGTATATTTGTGGTTTCTATCACAACATACTCAGTTACATAAAGCACATTAATACCCTTGCACAGTAGAGAATCTCTTATGGATGAGCTGAATAATCACCGGTTGCCATAGAAACTCATGCAGTGTAAGGCGGCAAACACTAGTTGAACTTCGGCACAAATTAGTGTGTTCCGTGACAAAATCAGCTAGTGCCTCCATGGTTTTGAGATACAACTATCACACCGATCAGTTTTTGTAGATGTGTTCATCACTTGTAAAGGTGACAAAGACATGAATCAATTACAACAGCATCTTCAAATCTCCCACATGCTAAACGCCATCCTGTTCTTCACACAGGAAAGAGCACAGCCAATGCTGTTTCCATGACAACACAGCCAGAGGATAACAGGTTCTATTTTTTCCCTTCTGTGCAGAATCCCAACCCATTACCGCAAGAGCAAAAAAAAAAAAAATGAATTTTTTTCTTCTGTTTTTTGAAGATAGCCTTGAGAAAAACGAAATGAAGATGAGCTTTGAGCAGTGTCTCCTATGTCAGCTCTACAGAGGAAAGACCTCATATCATATGCCAAAAGCAGATGGCATCTGCAACTTTCAGACAGGGCTGCTAGTGTACTGTGAAACTATCTCCCAACTGAATTGTGGGTCAGGAATACACTTACCACACCAACTTATAAAGTTTTTTGGAGGGTAATCTGGTAAGATATTCATATCTTGAATACTGACCAGGCAAATAGAGGTCTGTAGGTTTTTTGCAGTGCTTAATGTGTGCCGGATCCTTCTGAAACAGGATTTTTTTCTGTCTGTTTTCCGGTACATGTTTGCATGGATCCAGTATCTGTCATCAGAAGAAGCATTATGGGTGCTTCTTAGACTGGGTAAGACCCAGCTTGATCTGCCGGGGTTTTGATTTCGCGCTGCAACTCAGTCTGGAAACCTGTACATGAATTCCTACTGCTTCTGTTATACTTTTGAAGGAACCAATCACAGACTGGCTTATCCACCTGGCTCACTATTGGCGGGTTTAAAGGTCCCGTTCAAGATATTTTATTTAATAGAAGTTCCCTTCCAAAGCCTACAGCGAACGGCCGGTTTGGACTACAGCAGGAAGTGCAGGGATGTAATGACGTCACTAAAACCGTTTGTTGACTAACCCTACGCCCACAAGAACACGCAAAATAGGGGGCGTGGTCTTGTTGCTCTCTCACGTGGAGAAGAGTGCGCATGCGCACGGTCAATTTTGAGCGTGGCATGGTTGTTGGTGCCAGACGGGCCAGTTTGAGTATTTCACAATCTGCTCAGTTACTGGGATTTTCACATGCAACCATTTCTAGGGTTTACAAAGAATGGTGTGAAAAGGGAAAAACATCCAGTATGCAGCAGTCCTGTGGGCGAAAATGCCTTGTTAATGCTAGAGGTCAGAGGGGAATGAGCCAACTGATTCAAGCTGAGAGAAGAGCAACTTTGACTGAAATAACCAATCGTTGCAACCGAGGTATGCAGCAAAGCATTTGTGAAGCAACAACACGCACAGCCTAGAGGCGGATGGGCTACAACAGCAGAAGACCCCACCGGGTACCACTCATCTCAACTACAAATAGGAAATTGGTTTCTTGAACATGACAATGAGTTCACTGTACTAAAATGTCCCCTAGTCACCAGATCTCAACCCAATAGCGCATCTTTGGGGTGTGATGGAACGGGAGCTTTGTGCCCTGGATGTGTATCCCACAAATCTCCATCAACTGCAAGAGGCTATCCTATCAATATGGGCCAGCGTCTCTAAAGAAGGATTTCAGCATCTTGTTGAATCAATGCCATGTAGAATTAAGGCAGTTCTGAAGGTTAAAGGGGGTCAAACACAGTATTAGTATGGTGTTCCTAATAATCATTTAGGTGAGTGTCTATCTATCTATCTATCTATCTATCTATCTATCTATCTATCTATCTATCTATCTATCTATCTATCTATCTATCTATCTATCTATCTATCTATCTATCTATCTGTCTGTCTGTCTGTCTGTCTGTCTGTCTGTCTGTCTGTCTGTCTGTCTGTCTGTCTGTCTGTCTGTCTGTCTATCTATCTATCTATCTATTTATCTATCTAGATTAATTTTGAAATTAATCTAAATTAATCTAGATTAAAATGGCTCATCTGAATTCTGCCGAAGTCTTTCAGAATGTGTGTGCTACCCAAGGTGGGTTTTCATAGAGCACTGTAATCGGTTTAAAAGTCCAATCCGAATGAAAATGCACCATATAAACATCTCAATCGGAATAAAAATGCCCAAACCAAATGAAATTGTAATAGGTTTGAGAGGGGTTTTCATAAACCTATCAAATGAAAAAAATCACCATGTAAACGACCTGACCCGATTACTTTTGAGTGTGCGTCCTTATGTGATGTGATATACAGCGCACGCCTTCACTACACACGCTCATTCCAGCTCCTAGAGAGGACAGCGTTGACATTTCTGAAGCGGCAGACAAACTGTCAGAACATGTCACACAAAATGATTCCGACTGAAAGTCAGCACATGTAAACCCCAGATCGGTTTATATAACATCTCATGTAAACATCGAACACATTTCATATCTATTAATTGTTTTGTTTTTTTTGCTTGTTGAAGGGCCCTTTGTTGAATCAGTTATTCACTTTCGCTTGGAACAGCCCAACAAATGTCGTCCCCTCCACGAATTGCCATTCAAGGGTGCAAACATGCAGTTTGCCGTTTTAGAAATCTAGGAAGAGTCTGAATGCTGTGAATGACCAATCAGAATCAAGTATTCCAGAATGTTGTGTAATAAGTGATTTAAAACATTCAAGTTCAACTACCATACTTGCAGTGTTATATATGATTTGAAATGTACCGTAAAACTAGAACAGAGTTTGTCCCGATTAATCACATCTCTGGACAGGATAACTTGAAATATTGTAGTAGATGAATACAAATGATTTTGTAATGAGACTTTGGCCACTGACCCTAATATCAAAGTACTTTTTCTCGACTGGGTGACATATGCAAAATTCATTGCTAGGGGAAAATCTGTGAATTTAAATTCAAATTCAGATTAAATGGGCTGTCAAGCTAAATATTCCATGGATATAGTCCTATTTTTGTCTTTTACCATTCTAGATGAAGATATATTTTACAGTTATGTTATCATGCATAGGTTAATGGATATATGGAATTATTTCTGCAACATTTTGTATTTTGGAAAGGAACGTAAGTTCACCCTTATGATTATGTACATACAGAAATATTTACATCTTTGCCAAAGCTTGTATTATCAATTATGCAGTGAATTGCTGTATTATTTAAAGCACAATTGCTTTTTTGAATTTGGGATTATTAGGATTACTGCAGGAAATGTTCTTGCCCCAATTATGTCCCACATAATTCTACTTATAATGCATATGTTTTCATAAAATTGTAATCATGTTCTTGCAGCCCACTCTCTGGTTCCCCTGCAGACCCCAGGAAGTAGCTTTGGGTCTTCATTATGAGAGTAGCGAGATGAAAGGTGAGGCTGTATGAGGTATTGATGTCTCCACTGCACTGGCATATTCAGGACAGTCCTGTTGTTCCTCCCGCTGTCATCTAGATGTGCTGTGCTTGAGTTTATCAATGACGGCTTTGATTGAGTTGCAAAAAGGGGAAGCTAAAGCACAGATAGTCATCTTAGACAAGCCCACGTAATGACAGAAGATAACCCAAAGGTCAGTATTCTCTGACTGATGTAAATTTAATCATTGGTATGCCTGTGTATCAGATGACTCTGCCTTATTCTTTGTAATGCTTCTTTGAAGGTTTTTAAGGACACATTGTAAGTCTTAAAAATTATTTATTTTGTTTTGATATGCATATACAATCTTTGCTTCCAAACATTGTGCTTGAAAACATTTTAATTTAAAGTTATTAAAACTTACAAACTTTTGCCCCAAGAGAAATGAATGTTACTTTTAATTTTTTTAATTTAAAACCAAAGTTGCTTTATTGGGGCCATATTTATTTATTTTTGGGGGTTATGGATGGTAATTGGTATTTGATGAAAATTCTATATATAAAAATGAATATAGCTCAGATTTCTGGTTGAATATGTTTGTTCAGTCAATCACAAATCTCTTTCCCGTTTTTTTTGTGTTTTGTGTGTTTGTGTGAGTTGGTGTGATATATCCTTGACCCTTATTCTTTTTTCCTTGAATATTTTATGTATACATTTTTTGCTTTAATTTAATTGCTTTAATTTAATTTTTCAAAATGAACTCTTTTGTTAATTGCTTCTGGCAAAAAGATTAACCCTCATCCCATTCTTGCATCTTGTAACAAATCCTTCCCTCGTGGGTCAAAATGACCTGAAGTCTTAAATGTATACCAACCTCTTGTGTAAAGTTTTAGCATTTTTTGTTTGAATTTTGATAATTTATGTCTTTGAAGCATTCCTTGCATTCTATTTATTCCTAATGGAGTGAAACTGACTTGTGTGGGAAGGATGTGTTACTTTTTAAAACTTTAAACTCCTCGAATCCAGACAATTTTTTTTTTTTTGTCTCTGTGTGTGTGTGTGTGTATTCGTGGTTTAAGTACAACAAAAGTAGGGTCCTGGACTATACTCTAATGAACACTAATCGAGGGAAGGATGAGGATGCGGCCTCCGTGTTGAGATCACATGAATAAACACTTATATAATAAAACTGCCTTATATCGGACACTATTGCATCCAATAGGTGTCAAATCATAAATATGAGCAAGGTGCTTCGTTTGGAAACCTGGTATAAAGCAACGGAAACAGGACAGGCGGTCTTTTAACAGAATCCTTTGAGTCCCAAGCCAGATATCTGCTGTTTTGTTTTCTACTAAGAATCTTTTGAAATGCAGGGGATATATTTGATGTGTCCCAAAACCCAGAAGTTCAGATCATGACATGTGGAATTAGATAAAGAGTCATTTCTAAAGTGCCCACCAATTCAATGCAGGCCCTTGTTTCAAAGCCCAAAGAGATGTTTTATTTTTATTTTTTTTAGACTAAATGTTTGATGAAATGTTAAATGGATGTCTCCAGAAGTGTTGGGCACCATATGGGCTGCGAAGATGGAAGGGGGATTATGTAGGAAGAGCAGGGAGAGGGTATCTGTCATCTCAGAATGTGTGACATTCATTAACACCAATGCAGAGACGTCACAGCATGATTATTTATAATCAAAAAAACACCTCTCCGTTCCTCTCATTTCCTATCTGCTAACAGACACATTCAAATCAATCCCAAAGCAACAAGGAACGAGTGGAAATCACTTCATGAATTATCTATTGGAGAGAATGAAATCCTTGATTGTGTCTCTGTGTTTGATTGAGTCATTTTGACAGTGATTACTGGAAACACTTTAAAAATCATCATGCTAAAATGACTTTTTACTTCAAAAAGATCAGAATGATTCGTTCATATTTCTCCGACGACTTGAAACCATCTGTGAAATGAAATCTATGAATCTCTGTTACCTCAAACTCTTGCAGTATATTGTCACCCTGCTCAGTCAGAGCTTTGAGACTGAGCTGAAGTCTGTCATGTGAAAATGAAGTGATAATCATACTGGTCATTGATAAACTACAATAAGACTAATAGTCAGCTTTTATTTAGAAAGGATCCCAAAAAATAAACAAGTTGGCACACATTCATTTACAAAATGGTAGAGAGAGCGGTCCTTCAAATTACATGGACTTGGTCGACAAATATTAAATATATCATGACAAAACCAAAAAGTGTTATCCAGTATCTGTCTCCCGGTCTAGTGCGAAAGACTGGGGAGAGAAAGGCTGAAGAAGTGAGAGAAAAAAAGGCAATAAAAAATCTAAACTGTACATAATTGTGATAATAATCTGAGTTTACAAATGTACTCTCACTTTTGGGGGGGACATCTCTTGTTTTTTAATCTTGGCTTATTGCAATATCAAGTGTTAACTGTTAAGGGTGCCATTGCTTTTATAGGATATGGTCATTTAACTGTAAGATAATAAACTGTGAATCATTATCATCAAACGAAATGTTCTATTGTGGTAGGTATCTTAAATACTGAAGAATAAGCACTGATGTTTTTTTTTGCCCGTAATATGGAATTTCTCACATTTTATGAAAGAATATATTAAAACTATATGCTTGGAAAACGAATTCAAGATGCAGAGTGAAATTTCAAAAAGCCATATTGTAGTGTGAACTAGTGTAGCTAGAAGCTATAAAGTAAAAACAAACAAGCAAAAAATAAATGAAATAAAAAATCCTTGATAAATCACTGTGTATACCATCCAACTGTACATTTAGTAACAAAACTTACAGAATGTATTGACTACATTCACATTGATGACAGATTAATATATGAATATATTTATCAATAATTTTGGCACATTTAATTATTTGGCATTTTTAACAGAGCATTTTGATGATGTGTATGCTTCTATTCATTTCACGGCAAAACATATGCAATAATACGATAGGTACTTTTTTTTAAACATTTTCCTTTTTTGTTATGTTCATATTGTAAACACTTTTTTCTTTTTCTGTTTTAATATCATAACCGCTACCCTGATTTTCTTGATGAACAAGAAAATACAAACAAACAAGATTCTTGAAACCGAACAAGTTCATGAAAGTAAGAGAACATAACAGCGGTACCCACTTTTCAAACAGATTTCAAATGTCAAGCATTGCTAGATATTTCATATTAACACCAAAATGTTAATGAATATTTCAGAAGAGGACTAATAAATTACAAGATAAGCAACATATTTGGCATTAAAATGTGAAACTAGTAGCTAAGCTCTTAAAAGTATGTTGAGATTATGATTTACAGATTGAATTAACTGGTATGTAAGCAGGTTTATTTAAAAGCCATTTCTGTGAAAATACATAAAAATACTTTTTCATAGAGTTTTTTTGTTTGTTTGTTTGCTTGTTTTATTATAAAAAGACATTTCACATCCTGAAGCAGATGATGGTAAAGTGTGCTTGAGCCGAAATAGACATCGGATGGCGTCAGCTACGAAAACAGACAGACTTTATTGACTTCTCTTTTTCCCGCTCAGAGCTTCTGTGAGTTTCAAGTTTGTCGTCAAAAATATCCATTACGGGGGTAAATGTCTTTATCTCAGCCGGCTTATTTCCGATAGTAGAGTGCATCTTTTGTTATAAAGGGCCAAGGAAGGATTATGTCTCTTATGACATCAAGTGAGGCCTCCGTCTTCCATTCAGATGAGAGAGAGGGGAGAAAGACAGGAAAGAGAATAGAACGCGCTCTATTGAAAACCATTGTGTAAGGCACTCGGCAGGTTCTTATCCATCAGGAGAGATCAGTCAGACTGACGTTCATTCCCACACCAGGTCTAACAAAGGGCACCGCATGTACTGCTTTGGGGAACTCAGGACTCATCACACGTCCATTCTCGCCAGTACTTCCAGTTATAGACAGTCTCGCTTTGCTCCTCATAGCGTCCGAAAAGGTCACCTGGAACACACACACACATAGACGCAAACGGAGACACGCACGCACACCAAACAGAGAGGCGGCAGCAAGTTAGAGCGTATCCCACGAAAGGGCTTCAGTCTTATTTTTAAAATGTTTAGTTGAAAATGTAGATGGGAATTTGATGTGGTGGAAAAAACATTGATAATGAGGAGCAAATTTACGAGCAAACACCATTCAGAAAATCATATGGCAAGCAGGGGATGAGGGAGACGGGCGATACGACAACAAAAACACTCATACATGACAATGGGGTTGACGGAAACAAAATCACACAGGATGTGCAAAAAACTTTTCTCTCCAATATATGTGCAGTCGACGGGGAGAAGTCAAGTTTTTTTTTTTTTCACTAGGAACACCAGTACATACGATCCAGTTTACGGTCCAAACCTCCTCATTCAATAGAACATTCAGGGGATGGAACAGATGGAAGCCAAAAGAAGCGTGCACGGGGACAGATTGGAATGACGGCCGCGTATCCTACCCCCTTAAATTTTTACACTTTCGATCCCATATACGTTGTACCCTTCCTTATAAGTGGCAAAATTCTGTGAATTCTGCGAGGAAGTGGGATTAATATTCTGTGCATTCTTTGCCACCTTCATGCGCTTGGCCTCGGCTCGGGACTTGTAACAGAACTCGACCAGGGCCACCAGCATGGCCAAGCCCAGGCCGCCCACAAGGATGTAGAAGACCCCAGCCACATTGCTCAGGCTGAGAGCGCTGGTCTTCTCCTGTAAATGCACACGAGACACGGGTCAGTGGTCAGGGAAAGTATGGCACATCTGTAATAAGCATTCATATGCATAAACAAGACAATATTTAAGTGGCAGTTTTACGTCTATGTGGATACAAATGCACAGCTCAGGACAGTAATGTTAAAACAATAACTGTGCTAAGTAGAATGCGCTACTGGTTAATGTGCCCTTGAAGCAATGCAAATGGGGGCATTCAACAATTCTGCTTGAATGGGATGGATTTACTAAAGCCTTTAACATTCGCTTTAAAGTTACATACAAAACCAACAATGTGGTCTCTAATCACAGTTCTTATACTCCCACATGCTAATGGCTGTAGTAAATATTGTTTCTTTGTTGAATTCACAGTTATAGCAGGGGTTAATGTGCTATGCTTAGCTGTGATATGAATTATGCTTGTGTAAGAAAGCCTACAGGACCATTTAAAGGGATGCTCAAGAGAGGCATCTGAATGGAAGGCATAGCATTTGACACAGGGAAGCAGATGACAGGCATTGTGGGTAAAAGACAGGAGGTCAACACACATATATACACACCTACAAAAGGTATTTGGGGGGTACGGGCAGTCGGTTAGATATTCTTTTCATATATTAATGTACTGTACTGTGCACAGAATGACCACGCATAAAACACACGACACATAGACAGATACAGAGCTTACTTTTTCTGTTCTTTTTTGGTAATGTGCAATTATTACCTAGCTTTTTTAACCTTGGATTCTAAAATGTATAATTCAAAACATTATTTAACCATTTCAAATCTTTAAAAATTCATTTTGTTGAGTTTTAATCGTATGCAGACTTTACCTGTTAATTTAGATGTTACCAAATGAAGCACATTTTGACAGTGCATTTAAAAAAAGCAACAAATTTGG